>NW_020954579.1:25215496-25297413 GCF_900497805.2 Vombatus ursinus
TCTCTTCTCTTCTCTTCTCTTCTCTTCTCTTCTCTTCTCTTCTCTTCCCTTCCCTTCCTTTCCCTTCCCTTCCCTGCCCTTCCCTTCTCTCTCTCTCTCTCTCAATCTACTCTCCCTTTACCCAGGAGCTCTGGAATTTGGCTATTCTTGTGAGTTTTCACTTTGGAATATCTTTCAGGAGGTGATTAGTGAATTTGTTCAATTTCTATTTTACCCTGTGGATCTAAGATACCAGGGCAGTTTTCTTGAATAATTTCTTGAAATGGGATTTCTAGGCTTTTTTTTTTTGTTTGTGGGGCAATTGGGGTTAAGTGACTTGCCGAAGGTCATACAGCTAGCACATGTCAAGGGTTTGGTCTGAGGCCGAATTTGAACTCAGGTCCTCCTGACTTCAGGGCCAGTGCTTTATCTTCTGCGCCACCTAGCTGCCCCTAGGCTTTTTTTAAAATCGTGTCTTTCACGTAACCTAGTAATTCTTAAATTAACTCTCCTTGATATATTTTCCAGGTCAGTTGTTTTTCCAATGAGATATTTCACACTTTCTTCTATTTTTTTTTTCATTTTTGACTTTGTTTTTATTGTTTCTTGATGTCTTGTGGAGTCATTAGCTTCCACTTGCCCAATTCTTATTTTTAAGAAATTATTTTCTTCAGTGAGCTTTTGTATGTCTTTTTCCACTTGATCTGTTCTGCTTTTTAAGTTTTTTTTTCTTCAGACACTTTTTGTGTCTCTTGCACCATTAGGCCAATTCTGTTTTTTAAAGTGTTGTTTTCTTCAGTATTTTTTGTGTTGCTTTTACCAAATCATTTTAGTTATGGGAGCAGACAGATCAGCAAATTACAAGAGAGTTAGGACTATTACAAGAACAGTTCCTTCCTGCCCCTTATCTTTCCATCTAGAGAGAAATAGATTCTTCTGTTTCCAGTAAAGACTCCCCTCCCCTTAATTTAACATTTTGTGTCTTGCCATCTAGATGAGACTAGGTGAGCCACAACCATAAGGGAGAGGGGCTTTGATTTCTCTGCTTTTACTTCACTGGCTTGAACTATTTGACTTGTGACCAGACAAACCTATGCTATTATAGGTAAATCTGAAACCAGACAGTAATCCTCATATTTGCTCATGTACTATGTGACTTATGTTTGAGATATACTCTTTTGTTAGTTTTTGGCTTTATTTATGTGCTAGTGTTATGCCTATTTCTAGCTACAGCTCTGTTAGCATTACATTGTGTTGCTGTTTGTATATCCATGAATGCCTATCCATATTATGTTATTAGTCCCATTTTTATCATATTGCTAGTTTTGCTTTGTTTTTGCTGTTATGCTTGTTTGCTTTTGTACTTTTGTGCTTTGGATATGTATACTGTATTGTAATATGGGCATATAACATGCCCTACATGAAATTTAGGTAGCTGGTCACTGAAGCAGGCTGTCAATTGATACTTTGCCTTGTGACTGCATGTATTGTTGACATCTATGTACTCTGAGTGGCAACATGAAATGATTGCCTGGAATGCTTGCTATTTCAACTGTTGGTATTTCTTTTGAAGTAGGTGGTGTCTATATAGATATTTCACGTCTACCTCAGCTGATTTTGTAGGAGGCTGCAAAATTTTCTGATCCTGGGGAGGAAGGTAACCCATCTTTTGCTACACCCCCAGAGGCATGGCCACAGAAACTCTAGGGTTTAGAGGGACTACCTGCTGGCCAAGTGAGTCACTATTCATTCTCCAAGTTTCTGTGTTCTGTCCCTCACCTTTACCTGGAATAGGATTCTGGGAGAGAGGAGCAGGAGGAACCAGAATGGCATGGCTGTGGTGAAGCCATCAGAGTGAATAGAGGGTCATTTCAGTGTGGCACAGAATAAGGGACTATGGATACATTCAAAGCATCAGCTATGGACTACACTGGGACTGCATTGCCAATTCAGCAAGAACTGAGAAGACAAGACAATATTTTGTGGCCAGTAGTGGCAAGGGACCTCAAGTGAGGTAACAGTTCCTTCCTGCCCCTTATCTTTCCATCTAGAGAGAAATAGGCTCTTCTGCTTCCAGTAAAGACTCCCCTCCCCTTAATTTAACATTTTGTGTCTTGTCATCTAGATGAGACTAGGTGAGCCACAACCATAAGGGAGAGGGGCTTTGATTTCTCTGCTTTTACTTCACTGGCTTGAACTATCTAAAATGCTCTAACAAATATTAATGGCCATTAATACCGATTTCAATTTGGTTATTATATTCCCTTTTCATAGATGGGAGACTTTTTTTTTTTTTGGCTCAATGTTGCTGGGCTGGGGGCAGAGCCAGAGAGCCACAGAGAGAGGACTGGTGATATCTTCCATAAGTTGTATTTGAAAACAATAGAAATAGGCCTACTTTGTGTATGCACAAGAGCCTGCATGCTGAAAGCTGTTAGGAGAAGCTATTGCTTTAGATCAAGAGGCTTTGGATAATGGGTTGTAGACATGCTTCAAAGCCTAGGAGGTGGAAGCCCCAAGGAAGAGGGGAGTGAGCACTTCAAGCCTTCAGGAAAGCTTCAAGGCTTTACTGTACATGCTTGTTACTACAATCATTGTTAAGATTCCAAGGTTTTCAGTGCCTGAAGCACTCAACTCTGAGACCAGAGAGCTGAGCTCACTCATGAGCTCCCCCTGGTGGTCAGAGAAGCATCTTATATCTCATCACATTGAAATGAGGTGATTGATTGTTGCAACTAAATCCCCTACCTCTACCCTTTTGCCACTAACTTCTCTTTGCAGTGCTTGAATGGTTGCTGAAAATAACAACGAAATCCAAACAGTTCAAAAGAGAAGTGTACCAGCAGAGTCACAGAAGGAAAAGGAATCCAAATGTTTTGAGTTTAGCTATTAAGCATAGTTTCTAGAGAATGAACTCATGTCTTGAAATGAAACAGATGAAAGCAACATGTGTCAATGGTTTTATGAAAGCAGTAATGCCATCAACAGGAAATAAAGAAATTGAATACTGCTGCCTCAACTCAGAACTTAACTCTTCTTATGCTATTCAGCCTCTGAGGGCTTACAGCAAAAAGGAGGTGATTTCACCAGGGCAACTGAGGATTTGTTGCTCCAAGTCTGTCCTTTACCCCTGAAAGGAATCCCCTACAAAAAAACAGATTCTCAGAAAGGTGCCTTCTTCCTTTCCCAAAAGTCTAGTGAAGTCATAAAAACAACTAAGCTTAAAGCAAATGCCCCAGAGCCCCTTTCTAGGAGGAGTCTACAAAGATTTGGTTGCTAAAAGAGAGCTGGCTAGAGTGCAACAGCCTGCAGGCGGAGCTAACAAACTTGAGGGCCAACATGCCAGTCCTACAAATATCCACCAGAGCCAGAAAGGCTCTGTTAAAAAAAAAAAAAAAAAAGGACTGATCACTGCTTAGTGGCTGAGAAGATAAGCAGAAAAGGACAGAACAACATAGTGGATAGGGCCTTGGATTTAGAATCTGTAGGACCTGGGTTCAAAGTTGGCTTCAGACACTCCATCACTACATAACCACCAGGCAAATTGTTTAACCATTCTGTGCCTCAGTTATGCTATCTGCAAAATGAGAGGTTTGTACTTAATGGCCTCTGGTGTTCCTTCTAGCTCTAAATCTCTGATTCTATGAACCTAAGGTGGAATTCAATCCAATTCAAACATTCATTCAGTACTTCCTGTGTGCAGGGCCTGGTGCTAGGAGCTGGGTATACAGAGACGTAACTGAGTCTATTGTCTCTTGGAGTTTACACTGGATGCAACACAGAATCAGAGGTTAGAGTTGGAAGACACCTCTGAGGTTATCTGGTCTAACCCCCTCATTTTATGGTTGAAGAAATTGAGGCCTAGAGGAATTAAATGATTTACCTAAGCTCACATAGGTAGTAACAGAAGATTTGAACCCAGGTTCTCTAACCCCAAATCTACCAGGTTCCATCACAATGCTTCTCAACATTTACATAAAACAATATTTACAAGATAGTACAAGGTTATTTCAAAAGGAATAAGGGACTAAATCCAGAGCATACATTTAGAAGTGATATATAGGCTGTAGGATTATGTTTCTTCTTCCTCTCTTCCTTGTGACAATAGCAAAACACTGAACACAATGTTACAAGTTACCTAGGGGCCAAAAAAGTAGCTTCATATTCCCATTCCAAACTTATGGGTTTCAGAGGAAGAGTTACCAATTTCTGTTCTAATAAGGCAAAGTTAGTGTCTCCATGCCTTTGTTTATGGAGCACCCCTATGGGATATTCCCTCAACTTGCACTAACACTAATGGGTTTGGTAACCCTGTGGGTCTGTATTTTTAACACTACTGGTTCACCATCCATTGCCAATATGCTTCCCATTAATGAAGAGTCGGTAGACACAATTAGCTTTTGACAAATGCATTCACTAAGATAATAATTAATAGTACTTACATTTCCCTCATAAAATTGGGGCATAAATAGACACAGCATCCTTGGAAATAGGAGGCTCAAACTTAGAGCTACATAGAATATACATATATAGTATATGTGTGTGGCAAAGGCAACTCACTAACTCCTAGTACTTTGGAACTAGGAAGTCCTTTCTCTCTTTGTAGGGTTCTCATGCAGCTCCCCTTTGGTACAGGGGTCCTGTTGGGCAAATTGATTAGCTGGATTCCTAGGGTCTTCTCTTTTCAATAGTTAGCTCTCTTCCTTGTCACCGATGCTTCATTCCTTAAAGCTGTTTTCCTGTGTGAGTGATTGCCTCTCTACCGCCCTGTCTGTTGGAGTGTGTGTCTCTATTCCCCAAAAGTCAAGGGTATGCTGGAGTCAGCTCACAATGGCTCACAAGAGTTTATTGTAATTGGTAAACACCATAAATCAGGGTGTAATTTGTTATTTTGCTTAAAACTTAAGAAAATCATGGAGAAAATTTTAATAATGCAGATTAAACTTAAAAAATGTATCCTGCATTATGGGGGAGTCAATTGTTAAACATTTACTAGCACGCTTCTGGATATAGTATCTCCTATCGGTCAAGCAATTTCCTTTCAAAACTACATGGCTGATGGCAGATGGTGGAGAGAAGAGAAAAAAATATCCTCCTTCCTTCTTCCCCGTACTTCACTTCATTGTAAGCTTATAATGAAGTGACATTATAATGGCTTATAATGTCTCCAACTAGCTAAGGTTTAGCCATTTAAAGCCCATGGGGCTAATTTATCTTCTCAACCAATGATGCTGCTCCTTTTAATCTAGTCAGAGAAGGGGGCCACATCTCGTATAGGAATGGTCAGGCACAGCCAAATTTTTACACTTAGTTTTAATACCTTGCTGAAGACTTATGATTTCATTCTGGGCTGGAGAACTGATTAAAATATCAACTCCCCTACACTCATATGTGGTAAGTCAATGTCTAGAATGTTCTACTCTATATTCAATATTATTGTTACTACTACTGCTACTACTACCACCACCATCACTACCACCACCGCTGCTGCTGCTGCTACTGCCTAGTAGGCAGCTCAGTGGTACAGTAGATAGAGCTTTGGGCCTGAAGTCAGGAAGATCTAAATTCAAATTCAACCTCAGTTACTTACTAGCTGTGTGATCTTGGGCAAGTCACTTACCTACAGTTTTACAATTTCTTCAACTGTAAAATGGGCATAATGATAACATCTACCTCCTTGTGTCATTGTGAGTATCAAATGAGATAATATTTGTAAAGTATATAGAATAGCATCTGGCACATAGTAGGTGCTATATAAATGCCTTTCATTTTTATACAAGAATACAAAATGAATAAGTAATTTTGTAGTGAATTATAGTGCTGAAAAGTCCCCTTCACTAACTCAGAATACAATCATTTATGACTTAAAGAAATTCTAGAGCCTGAAACTCAGAGAAATTGAGTAAGCAGCTTGGGGTCACAGAGCTAGTTTAGTGCCAGGGACAAGATTTGAACACAGTTCTTCCGATTCCAAATCTAAAGCTACCCCTATACCATGTTGCCTCTCCTCATTATTTCACTTGTAAATAACATCATATTATTTCACATATATTTTAAACTTTGATTCTCTCCAAAATTCTGTGATGTAGGAAAGGCAAGTATAATTATCTCTATTTTGTAAGAAGAGGTTAAATAACTTGTTTAAAGGTTACCCAGTTAGTAAGTGGTATTTATGGGACTCAACCAGGTGTTATGAGTTTTCATCCAGTGGTCTTTTTTCCCCCAAGGGCTTTCTTTTAATTTTTTACATATTTTGTTAAACATTTAATAATAACTTTAGCGCAGTTGTCACCAGCTTTGTTAAAAAAGATCTTTCTCACTGGGAATTTCCTACGTCAGTGAAATCATTTCTCTGCTTTTTATTTTCAAATCACAATCAATTAAACTTTGTAACTATATTTGAAGTAATTAATTGCCCTGTTTAAAATATTGCAACAATCTTTCAGTCACTCCCATTAAGTCCTCAGCAGCATTCAGTGTGTTCTTTCCATTACATTACTTAGCACGGTGCCTGGTACCGTGTAAGTATTTATTAAAATTCTAGTTGACTGAGTGACTCAATTTATTTCAATACTGCACTGCTAAATTAAGTGATGCTAAATTAAGACAGAGCAACTGTCAAGGCACCAATTAGTAAACCATAATGAATTCTGCTAGGTGGCGCCATAGTGCATAGAGTGTCTGGCCTGGAGTTGCAAAGACTCATCTTCCTGAGTTCAAATTTGGCCTCAGACACTTACTAGCTGTGTGATCCTGGGCAGGTCACTTAACCCTGTTTGCCTCAGTTTCCTCATCTGTAAAGTGAGCTAGAGAAGGAAATGGCAAACCACTCCAGTATTTTTGCCAAGAAAACCCCAAAAGGGATCACAAAGAATTGGACATGACTGAACAACAATAAAAATTTTGCATTTGCCTATGTCCACATTTCCCCCAATAGAAGATAAACTTCTTGAGGGCAAGAACTATTTCATTTTTTGGCTTTGTATCCCCAGGTCCTGGAAAGAGCTTAAATATCCATTGAATAAATGTGTTATGATCTATTTATTTGGCTTTAGGAAGATGGGGGTCTATATTCAGTTCTGGACATCGTGAGCATGGTAAGACAGTCCCCCTGTAATGGGATAGTTCACACACACACACACACACACACACACACACACACACATGCATGCACGCACACATACTCCTACCTAAATATACATAAAGCAAGCCAGCGTTGCATTCCACCAGTTCAATGGTTAACCACTTGTACTGGACCACAACGAGGGAGAATCTGCTGGAATGCTATAACTGGGAATTCAAATGTAAGTTGTATCACCAAACTCAAGTCAAGTCAAGTCAAGTCAACATTTATCAAGTGCATACTTTGAGCCAGGCATTGTGTCAAGCAAAAACAGTTCCTGCTCTCAAGGAGCTCACAGTCTAAAGAGGGACACAGGATGCAAACAACTATGTATAAACAAGATAAATTAAGAGATAATCTCAGAAGGAAGTCATTAACATTAAGGGGGGCTGGGAAAGGCTTCTTGCAGAAGGTAGAGCTTTAGCTGAGACTTAAAAGATGTCAGAGAAGTCAGAAGGTAGAGATGAGGAGAGAGCAATCCAAGCATGAGGGACAGCCTGTGAAAAAGCATGGAGTATCTGGTGTGAAGAACAGCAAGGAGGCCAAAGTCACTATTTATTGCATTATTTAAAAAGCCAAAGTCACACGGTGACCATCACTAGCTCCACCTCCCTTGCATGTAAGAGGGCAAAACAAACAACCAGGATTGAAGCCATCATCCAATACTAAGAACAGAACATCAAATGTACCCTCTTGCACCCAGGAAGAGAGCTCCTTCTGAAGGCCACCCAGAACAATAAGCTCCAGTGGCAACTCCCTTTAAGACATCCTGAATTTTAGGTCTTTACCAGAAGTCATGGAGGGCCAAGTAGTAACTGAGATACCAGAACCCCAAAGCCCAGGTGGTATAAGTGAGGTGAGTGTGCAGTAAAGAACCAAGAACAAACTGAAGGAGGAACATTTCATTTTTGGAATTTGGGGATGGTTACAGTTTTGCCATGTGCAGCGCATGCATCCTGCAACATGACTTTCTTTTAAAAGGTTGACCGGAGCCCACCAGCCACAATCCCTCTTGCTCCCAAAAGGAATTACCTTGTCAGAAGTTGGGATCTGGATGGTCACTCAAATCCCTGTAAGCCACTGTTCTTTATAGTATAAATTGCCACCTAGCAAATTGCTCCTTTCCTTACCTCTGGGGAAGCTCTACCCTGATGGTGACTGAGGACGAGTAGAAGGATCTTTACAACTATTTCCTGAGAGCTGTCAATGGAAAAAACCTTACCTCCCACCCCCATCGGCTAAAAGGAAGTGAGAGCTGAATGTCTAGACAAGCCTACTATTTCTGAAAATCAGTCAGCAGATGACACAAGCCACAACAGTGTGATTGGCAATTGGAAAGAAGTCAGGGAGAAAGAGAAGTCCACCATAGGACAGTTGCCTACATTTCTAAAATTATTAGGAAGATCTGAGCTGATGATACACATGATTGAGGGATTCTACTTGGATGGGAAGGAGCTGAGTACACAGATTCCCTGTGGAATTAGTATGGGAAAATGTAGAGTACATTTTAATCTCTTTGGTTGCCAATGAATCACAACAATGACTACAACATGTATCATTAAAAAGCGAGTCAGGAGACATGAATTCTAGTTTCAGCTCTGCTGCTAACTCTCCACGTGGCTTTGAAGGACTCCATGCCAAGAGGTGGTGTACTACAAGGGACAGAATGAGACATTCATTTTAAGACATGGACAACACGTTGGTTTGTTTTGCTTAACTATATTTTTAATATACGGGAGGTTTTACTTTGCAGTCATTGGGAAGTGACAGTGATTTTTTTTCAGTCATAAATACAATACTTTTTTTTTCCCGAAAAATGCTCCATTTGCCTCATAAGGTTGTTTCAAGGATAAACGTGAGATGATACATGTAATCCACTTTGAAAATGTTAAAAGTACCACACAAAGGCAAGATGGTACTATCCTCCAAAAATAATACATATGTAGTAATATATGTGGGCTAGTGAATTGGTTAGAACATGGAGTGATGAATCAAGTGCCCCAGGCAGAATAAGTATGGGAGAGCTAGCTTTACGTGTAGAAATATTTTGTTCCTATAACCACAGACTGCACCTCTGAATCACAAATACATACCATTAGTCATTATCAGTAAAGGAATGAATGAATGAGTGAGTAAAAAAGCATTTATTAAATACTTTGTGCAAAAGCACTGTACTAAGCACTGGGGATACAGATAGAAAAGCAAGACAACCCCTGATCTTAGGAAGCTCACATTCTAATATGGGGAGGCAACCCTCATAGGAGGTTTAAGCTGCAAGTCAATACCAATCACTTTGGTGGCAAGATTTTCCTTTGGTAGCTGTGGCTGCTAAGGAGGCAGGGGTTGTAGCACCTGCAGAATCAGCTTCAGGTATCATCTCCATGGTGGTTGATTCTCTTGATTATGCCTGATGTTCTAGTCTGGAAGCAGGATTGGGGAGTGCCACTATTTTCAGAGCTCCTGGGCTCTGGATACTGGGTCTGAGGGCAGATGGTGCTAGTGTTAGTTTAACTTGTTTGACTCATGCTGCTTCCTGTCTCTCACTCATGCTGACATGCTGCTTTAGCTAGGCTGGTTTGCCTGCCCTGTAGGTGCCAGTTGGTGGGGATAGTTGACCCTTTCTCTACAGGAGTTGCTCTCCCAGATGATGTTTAGGGACTGGGCTGAAAGCATTGCCAATAGTATGGGGGTCACTGCTATTCCCTAGTCACTTGGGCTCACCTGCCTAGTAATGGTAAATGTTCAGTGGTTGGTATTGGTGGTGTTGAGGATGGCAGATCCATTCTCCATAAGGGTTGCTCCTCAGTAATGGCTATGGAACCAAACTGGAATGAGGATGACTTCTCAGGACAATTTGTTGCAAAATCCCTCAAACTGTATGGTTACACTCAGGCTAATATGATATATGGAGTAGAAAGAACAGTGGATTTTGAGTCAGAGGGCTGGGGTTCAAACTTCACATTTTCATCCTTGGAATTCCTGATCTGTGAATGTCTTGATGTGTGTTCACTCACTACTTCTAGTCCTTGCTCTAGCCACAATTCACTTTGCTCCCTAGCCATCTCCTAATCAGCTGCCACGTTGCCATGCTTGTCTTCTGACCTCCATATACCATTGGCCCCTTTCCCCCACCCCCACAGTTCTGGAACCAGAAACCAAACAAGTCATTGTTCCTAAAAAGGTTATGTCAATCTACTCTCCTATGATTCTACTCACCACCCCTTTAACTTTCCAAACCAAAAAATCCTCGTGTGTGCTTGTCTCTCCTTATTAGAATGTATGCTCTTTGAGGGAAAGGACTATCTCCACTCTTGTATTTGCATTCCCAGCCCTTAGCACAGTACTTGGTACACAGTAACCATTTAATAATTTTCACACAGTAACCATTTAATAATTTTCATTTATTCACTCACTCATTCTTTCCTATACTGAGTGTTCTCAAGTTTTGTGGGTTTTTTTTTTTTTACTGTAGCTTTGACACTCTGGATGACAAAATCTGACCAGTGTGCTCTGCTAGTTTGAGTATAGATACTAATAATATTCAGTTTTTGAATGCAATCCAACATAACCAATTGTTTCCATGGATACGGACTGCACCACAATACTAGATATTTGCCATAAATGCTCTTGATCTTAAGGAGAGAAGGGCTGTCCCCACTTATAGGTGAAGTTGGCAACCATCTTAGCTGCCTCAGGAGTGGCTGGTTGTGCAGTGGATAGGACACTGGACCAGGAGTCAGGAAATCATGAGTTCAAATCTGGCCTCAGACAGTACTATCTGTGTCACCTGGGGCAGCCTCTGTCTGCCTCTGTTTCCCCATATGTAAAATGCGGATAATAATAGCACTAACCTCCCAGGTTGGTGGTGAGGATCAAATGAGATATTCATAGTGTTTAACACCATGCCTAGCATATAGTAAGTGTTATATAAATGCTTATTTCCTCCTCTCCTCACCACCTACTGTTGTGACTTCAGAGGTTCCTGGAAGATTCCTTGCTCCCATCCATGTCTTGACAAATGCCTGAAATCTCATTCTTCATTCACTTAATGAATATTCTATTAAACAGCTACTTATGTGTAGTCTTTAGCTTAGCCCTTGGTACAATGAGATCTTAGGCTACATTTAGAAGCTCTCAGGAATAAATAGCTGATATTGTATATCTGGTGTTGTGCTCTGTTGTACTATGCCCTTGTCAGACATCATCTGGCATGTCGTGTTCAGTTCTGGTACCATATTTCATGGAAGACATTGTTGAACTGGAGAGTGTTTAGAGGAAGGCATCCAGAATGGTAAAAAATCTCCAGCATTGGTTGAAGGGAATGGGGATGTTTAGCTTACAGAAGAGAAGGTACAGGGTGGGACATAGTACTGCAAATCTGGGCCTTTTTTATAAGTAAAAACTTGCTAATAGTTATCCAAAAGTGGTATGTAGATTGTGGGTTCCCCCCTTAATCAAGGTCTTCAAGCAAAGACTGGATGGTAGTGTTAGATTGCTACCTTCTCTGAATACTTTTGTGCTATGCCCCTTTGTCTAATACTAAGACACTGCTGTGTCTTTTGGCTCTACATGAAGCTCTCATAGAATCTTAAGAGACTGGAGGCTGAAAGAAACACAAAGATATCTTCTAACATATTTCTTCATCTCTGAGCAAAGACATTCCAGATCTTAAATAGATCTCTCAATGAAAAATACTCTCAAGAATTCTTGGGAAAGGTGCCCCCAAAGTTTCCCCTGGCAAGTTTCCTCTAGTATCTCCCAAACCATTTCTAGGGTTTTAGTAAAAATTATAGTAACTGAAGGGGGCAGTCTGAAATGGTCTTGAAAATGAATGAATATGGAAGATTAAAATCATTATTTGAAACTTTGAGGATATTAAGACCCTGAAGTTAGTACTGGGTGAGCCTAGCAAGTCAGTGAAAAATCCTCTGGGAGCTAGATTTTCATTAAGGCTACTATACCCAGATATCATCAAGAGGAACAGGAATAATTTGAACAGAAATCCCTCATCTTTGTGCACATAGCCACATAGATTACTTGATCTTTTCTCAGGCAATTTTCAATTTGTTATTTTGGTTTTCAGCATCTCCCCCACCTCCACCCCCCAATCTGGGCCTTCATATTCACTCATTATTATTTGACAATATACAGCAGAGAAGGAATAGCCACAAGGAGGCAAAGCTTGAGGGGTATGAGAAGCAGAGGGAAAGGAGGTTGTCAGAACCTGCTTTCCTGGTCTTCACCACCCTACCCCAACCATAAAGGCACTTGTTTCTAATTGTTGGAACCCTTCCTGGCCTAGTGCAGTCGGTTTTTGTTCTTCTTCAGCCCTATATCTCCTCAACAAGCTGTATAGTGGAAGGCGTGCTGGACTTGGCGGTTTGAGTTCTGCCTCAGGTACTCAGTAGCTGTGTAATCGTGGGCAAGTCTCTGAGCCTCTGTCTGCTCCTCTATAAAATGGGAATGATAATAATATCTATGTTACAAGATTGTTGTGAGACTCCAATGACTGAATATAGGTAAGGCATTTACCAAATCTTAAAAGTACTATATAAAAGAGAGAGCAATTACTAGTTTACTTTTGCTATTCTAATGTCTTAGTGACCCTGGCCAAGTCACTTCACATCTCTCTGCCTCAGTTTTCTCATCTGTAAAATGAGAGTAATAATGGCACCTACCTCCCAAGGGTTGTTGTAAGGATCACATAACACAATATTTAAAAAGCATTTCACAAATGTCAAAGCACTATAAAATGCTATTATTATTAATTGAAGCATTTACCAATCCTACCAGTACTATCTATATAAATGATAGAGCTATTACTGTCTAGGCCTGGAGCCTCAGATACTTCCTAGCTGTGTTACCTTGGGCAAGTTGCTCAACCATTGCCTGCCTCAGTTTCCTCAACTTTAACATGAGAATAATAATAGCACCAATATTTCAGGGTTGTTGCAAGGTTCAGATGAAAAATAATATTTGTAAATTATATTTGTGCACAGTGCCTGGCACATAGTAGAAAAAAAAATGTTCCTCCTCCTCATACTAATGCCTTACTATTGCTCCTGTGTCTTTTGGCTCTCTATGAAGCTCTCGTATTATTATTATTACTTTTACTTTTGCCATTCTTCCTTTGAAATGTGTCCTTCAGGAGAGCAATGCAGATAAGACTTACAAGGATCACACCCAGGGGATCCGCACCTCTGGGGCAGAGACGAGATGTCATCATTATCTCTCTCGCTTGCTTTCTGGTGTGTGCTTTTTGCTGGTCCCCCTTTTGTTTTCCATTGGGATTGCAAGCACGGAGGAGTGCCAGGGCAGGAGGGGTGAAAGAGAGAGGTAAGGAGGGGGTGAGCCTTTTGATCTTCTTAGCTCCCGATATTTGCTCGGAGAGTAGGGTGGGTAGGAAAAGGTGGGGGTGAGTAGCAATTGATCCCATCAGGCTGCTGTGAGCGCTAAAACCAAAATTGGTGTCAGGTTCTGCAGTTGGAGTGTTACCTTTAGCTTTGAAGTCTGTAAATGACTCCAACCATCTCCTCAAGTGGGGCTGCTACAAATGTTAATAAAATTAAAGCCACCTGAAAGTGAGGCTGGGTGATCCTTTGAAAGCAAGTCTGTGATCAGTTATTACCCTCAATTACCTTGTTGTCCACTCTTTTAGCTTGGGGTTAAACTCTTAACTCTTCTCTTTGAAGTGATTATCCTTTTATCTATGACTGGACCTAGGAATTTCAGGACAATAATCAATGGAAACTTCATAAGAATGGGGAGGGGGAGGGGAAGGAGTTAGGAAAAAAAGGCATGACTATCCCTATTTGTGGGCTGCTTTGGGGAAAGCTGTGGAAGGGGGTGGGCGCCACTGTGGACAATGATTTCCCCTCCCCTCCCCCCCAAAACCCCAAAACAACAGAAAACCTTAACCTCTGTCCCCTCCCCCCCCAGTCCCAGTAATTTTCATATACTCTAAGAGAAAGTTATAATTTGGGAGAGAATAGAGAGATGCAGCCCTCATCAAAGGAAAAGAGAAAGTAATGAAGCAAAAAGGCAATTAAAGTATGAGTTTTTAATTAGGACTTTGATGTCTGAGTTGGTACATAACATTGTGAAAGTGGGGGGAAAAGGATTCACTTTTTAGTCTTGCACCAGGAAATAACTTGTTAAAAAACTTGTGCTCCTACTCCCACAGGGGTGTTGGTAGTGGGGCAGTCGGAGACAAAATTTAAAAAACAAAAACCAATAACTTTCATTCTTTCTTCTTCAACCAAAGAGTAGAGTAGATCCTTCCTATAGCCTCCTCATCAGAAACAAAATCACAACTGTTTCTTGCAAAAGTCTAGCGGGGCTGTGCTCTTTTTGAGGATCATTCAAAGTTATCTGGCCTTCCCCCCCGAAAAAAAAAAGCTGCTAACCAAAGTCAAAAATGTGTGTTTCGTGTCTCCTTTTTCAACTTAATCCCATTTTGAATGCTTCTCCACACAGAAAGGTTTATAACACAAAGGGGAAGAGCCACGGTCTTTGCAGTGTCCAATGAATGTTACAATGAATGAATGAGCTTTCACTAAGTAACAAGAAACAGTCCTATAGAGAAAGGAATAGGTTTCACATGGGCCATTTCCAGTGTTTGCCTCCCAAGCTGGGTTGATCCACATCTCTTTTCTCCTCTTTATCTCTCTGTCTCTCTTTGCGGGCACACTACCAATGGAAGGTAGGAAAGTTCCTATTTTGCCCTTGTTGCCACCTTATCCTCTCCTCATTTTTTCAAACCTCTATTCTAGGCAACATCTGGACTGCTCCCCTTTCTATTTCCTTGGTCCTGATGGGGTTTATAACCACCCAGCATCCATAACATGTGATGGAACTCTGGTGCTTAGGTCCCTTTTGTGGAAGTTGAAACTGTGCAGATGGGAACAGATGGATATTTTTACTTCTCTCCTCCCCTGCTTGTCTCTGTCTCTCCCTTTGCAGTGAGATGAGCCCACGATGACAGGCCAGCCCCACTGGCTATCCCATCATGTTTTGGTTTCCAAGGTCTGAGTCTGCCGAGTCCTGAGGCTTGAGTCAGAAACACAGATATAGACCTCAAAAAAGAAACTGAAGCTCTAGCAGTTATCTAGACTTGCCCAAAGTCAGTCATAGTAATAACTGATTTAAATATCACTTATTATTTTAACAACAAGCAGGATTTGAACCCAGGTCCCCTGACTCCAAAGTCACTACTCTTTCCACTGCACTACATTGATTTTTCTCGCCCTTAGTTGAGGAACAGAGCGACAGAATGTCATCCACATGTCAATCCCTAAGCCATTGGCTCCATATTCCCTTTTTCCTGGGAATGACAAGGAAGACATTGCTGCTGACTTTTGGAAGAGTGCTTAGCATAGTACTTGGCACTTAGTAGTTGCTTAATAAATACTTATTAAATATATGATTGTGAGGGAGTACTACTGTGTTCTAAGAAATGATGAGCTCAATGATTCTAGAAAAATGTAGAAAGATTTGCACGAAATATTGAAGAGCAAAATGAGCAGAACCAAGAGAACATTGTATACAGTAACAGCAATAGTGTTTTAAAAATGGTTTTGAGCAAATAAGTTATTTTGGCTATTATAAATACCCAAATTAACTATAAAGGACATATAAAGAAAGATGCCATCTGCATCCAAAGAAAGAACTGATAAACAGAAGTATATATAGAATAATTTTACATATATGAACCTATTTGTGTTTAATGGTAGCAATCTCTAGGGTGAGGGAAGGGGAGGGAAGAAAAAAAGAAATTTACATGATAATTTTTTTTGTATATTTGAAAGGAATAGCAAATTGTGCATAGCAGATTTGCGGTTTCATTTGAAATCATCTTTTTTGTTATACTATGTTATGGAAATGCTTGTTTTATTCCATAAATTAAAAATAAAACTAAAAAACAAACAAATAAGTAAATACTTGTTGACTGACTGACAAACTGAACTTGGTGATCCCAACAGTGATGCTCTTTACTTTGCTATGAATTTAGCTGGGAAAATAAAAAGAAAGCTCTTTTTTAGGTTAGAAAGGATGACTTAATCTTAGGGCAACCTCTTTGGTCAATTGGCATAGATGAAACTCCATTCTCCTGGGTTTTTGTTTCTTCCATTTAATTTATACATATGCTCAGCTTGCTTCCTAAAATCCCCCACCCTCAGAAAGCAATGGCAGGTTTTGAAAAGTAGAACACTTAATATGAAAAGATCTGAACTAAGAGTTTCTCATAGTTTTTCCAGTAGCCTAAGGCCTTTCCCTCCCAGGGACTTTTTCTCTGGGAGGGTATTCTTTTAAAGTGGTGGCACTCAAAAAAAATCCATCTTTCCTTTTAAGCCACTCTTCTATTTCTTCTCTTGAAATGAATTGGCTGGGTAGGGGGGAAATCACTGAGGTAAGGTGTTCTCACAAATGAAATTAGTAGCTTTGACCAGTTTGCTGTTGGATCTGAGCATGCCCAGTGACTGCAAATTATTTAGAAATTCAAGAAGACACATGACTAATGAGAAGCAAAGGAAATTTAGGATGGGCCAAGCAACTGTAAATGTCTGTGGGTGCCTATACATGTGATTATTACTGATTTAATGCCTATGTATAAACACAAGCATCTGTATTGGGGTGAAAGGTGCTTGGACAGTATAAGATGCCACAAATCATCTGCCCCCAATTAAACAATGCTAAAGTTAACAAAAAACAAACTTCTTCAAATCAAGTGTAATTATTCTAGATACATAAAAGCAGCTTTATAACATGATTTATAAGAACCCTGGAGGAACTTCTACTTGAATTGCAGAACTCTCATTTGTATGTTTGCCAGAATTTGCCAGAAATAGGAAATTTCTTCCTACCAGGAGCAACTATAAGATTTAGAAAGCATTTATTAAGGCTAAATCGTACAACATTAGGAAATAACAAGCTGCCCTTTACCCATCAGGACTTTCCATTTTACAGTGATTTTCCTCATCTTTGCATGTTGGAAAGCAAGATGCTCAGAGATGTTTATAATGGAAAAAATAGATGGGGGCAGGGTGGAGATGGGGAAAGAAAGAAAGAAAGATGTGGGAGAAGGGCTAGGGAGAACTATAAATTCTTTGAAATAAATGCCCTGGCTTATTTAATAAACATTTTTTCCAATTTATAAAATTTTCTGCTATTTGCAAAAAGAAGATGACCCATAATATGGGTGGTAGAAAAGAACATTGGATTTGGAGTTAGGGAAACTAGGTCTGAATCTCAGCCTTGATACATTGTATCTTTGTGACTTTGGACAAGTCATTAGCCTCCTGTGAGACTCAGTTTCCATACTTGCAAAATGAGGAGGTTTGGACTAGATTATCTCTAAAGTACATCTCTCCCTAATTTTTAATTTTGTGAACTAGGTTTTGGAAGTTGGATGCCCAGTGAAATGGACCTTGGCATTAGTGATTAGTGTGTATATTATTAATAATAATAGCTGGGATTTTTCTAGTGCTTTAAGGATTGCAAACTGTTTTACATATTATCTCATTTGATCTTTATGAATCTTTGAGGGGATGCTATTATAATCCTCATTTTACAGATGAGATCATTGAGGCCAAGAGAGTTTTAATGATTAACCTAGGTTCACACAGCTAATAAGTATCTGAGACAGGATTTGAATTTAAGTTTTCCTGACTCCAACTCTAGCATTTTATCTACCACCTAATTTTATCTACTACCTAAATGCCTCTGGATGGCAATGGACTCTGGTTAACCTCCCCTTGGCTGGCAAGGAAGGCTAGAGGAAGGACCGGGTCAAGGCATTTGTAAGAATCAGGCAAGGTTTGAAAACTGCAACTGTTGGGGGGCAGAGCCAAGATGGTGGAATAAAGGTGGGGTCTCACCTGAGCTCTATCAAATTCTCCTTCAAACAACTTTCAAATAATAACTCAAAATGAATTCTTGGGTGGCAGAACCAACAAAAGGAAAGAACGAACAATTTTTCCAGTCTAAGACAATATAGAATGTCAGCAGGAAAGATCTGTCTTTCTTACTGGAGTGAGAGTGAAGCACAGTCCACAGCAGGCTGGACCCTGGCAAGCCAGCAGCAAGCCTTGAGGGGTGACTGAATCAGTGACTGCAGCAGCTTCTGAAGCTGTCAGCCCACAGAACAGTAAGAGGATGTGACAACTAGTCAGAACAAAATTATAGGGGACTCTTTGCTAGCACTGAGTGCAGGACTCTGTTGCATTGCCCATATTTATTCTGGGTCACAATCCCAGGGTGAGGAGGAGGACTAGCAGGAGCATGGTACCTGGTCAAAGTTCCAGGGCAGAAAAGAGTGCTTGTGGTCATTCACAGACCAGAGGCCAGGAGAGCAGTGACCACACCTCTCCTTAGATCATACAGCCTTGGAAGAACTGAAAATTCAAAGAACCCCAGAACTAGCTCTGAAAACAATAGCAGGACAAACCTGAAACTTGGTCCAGTGGCCCCTCCACCTCAGGAGCAGAGCCCAACTTTAACATAAAGTTCAAAGTCGAAAAAACAGGCTGGAAAAAGGAGCAAACAACAAAAAAGATCCTGACCATAAAAAGTTATGATGGTGATAGGGAAGATCAAAACACAAATTCAGAGGAAGACAAATGTCAAAACAGCTACATGCAAAGCCTCAAAAAAAAAAGTGAATTGGTCTCAGTACCGCCCCCCCCAAAAGAAATTCCTGGAAGAGCTCAAAAAGGACTTTAAAAATCAACTAAGAGAGGTAGAGGGGAAATTGTGAAAATAAATGAAAATGATGCAAGAAAATCATGAAAAAAGAGTCAACTACTTGGGAAAGGAGGAACAAAAAATACTGAAGAAAATAATACCTTAAAAAACAGAATAGGCCAAATGGTTAAAAAAAAGGCACAAAAATCCACTGAATCTCCTTAAAAAGCAGAACTGGCTAAATGGGAAAAGATGCACAAAAATTCACTGAAGAGAGGAACTCCTTAAAAAGTAAAATTGGCCAAATGAAAAAGGAACTACAAAAACTCACTAAAGAAAATCATTCCTTAAAAATTAGAATTGGGCAAATGGAAGCTAATAACTCCACAAGACATCAAGAAACAATAAAACAAAATCAAAAGAATGACAACATAGAAGAAAATATGAAATATCTCATTGGAAAAACAATTGACCTGGAAAACAGATTGAGGAAATTTAAGAACTATTGGACTACCTGAAAGATATGATTAAAAAAAGAGCAAAGACGTTTTAAGACGTTATCCAGAAAAACTGCCCTGATATCTTAGATATACAGGGTAACATAGAAATTGAAAGAATCCACCAATCATCTCCTGAAAGAAATCCCAAAATGAAAACACTCAGAAATATTATAGCCAAATTCCAGAGCTCCTGGATGAAGGAGAAAATTATCGCAAGCAGCCAGACAGAAACAATTCAAATATTGTGGAGCCACAGTCAGGATCACACAAGATGTAGCAGCTTATATATTAAAAGACTGGAGGACTTGGGATATGATATTTTGGAGGGCAAAGGAGCTAGAATCACCTACCCAGCAAAACTGAGTATAATCCTTCAGAGAAAAAAAAAGGTAGGGGGATATTTAATGAAATAAAGGACTTTGAAGCATTCCTGTTTAAAAGGCCAGAGCTGAACAGGAAATTTGACTTTCAAATACAAGACTCAAGAAAAGCATAAAAAGATAAACAGAAAGAGAAAGCATAAGGGTTCAATAAGGTGAAACTTTTTACATTCCGACATGAAAAGATAATACTTATAACTCCTAAGAACTTTCTCATTATTAGAGCAGTTAGAAGGCATATACATAGAGGGCAAGTTTGTAAGTTGATTATGAGGGATGATATCCAAAAAATAACATAATATAACATAACATAACATAACATAAAATAAAAAGATGAGAAAGAGGGATGCATTGGGAGGAGAGGGAGGAGAGAGGTAGAGTGGGGTAAATTATTACACATGACAGAGGTGTGAAAGAGCTTTTACAATGGAGGTGATCATGGTGGGGTGGTGGGCAACACTTGAAACTTGTTCCCATCAGAATTGGCTCAAAGAGGGAATGACATAGACACTCAGTTGGGTATAGAAATCTATCTTACCATACTGGGAAGTAGGAAGGGAGGAAGACAAGAAAGAGAAGGGCTGATAGAAATGAGGGCATATTGCGGGACATGGTGGTCAGAAATAAAATAGTTTTGAGGAGGGACAGGGTGGAGAAAGAGAGAGACAGTGAGACAGAGACAGAAATAGAGAGACAGAAAGACACCAAGATATGTCAAAATGGGTGCATGATTTAGACGTAAAAGGTGATACCATAAGCAAGTTAGGGGAACATGGAATAGTTTACCTGTCAGATCTATGGATGAAGGAAGAATTTATGACCAAACAAGATAGAGACCATTACAGGTTGTAAAACAGATAATTTTGAACACATTACATTAAAAAAAGTTTTGCACAAAGCCAATGAAGCCAAGATTAAAAAGAAAGCAGAAAACTGGGGGAAAAATTCACGGAAAGTTCTCTAATAAAGGGCCCATTTCTTAAATAGATAGAGAACTGAGTCAAATTTATAAGAATACAAGTCATTCCCCAGTCAATAAATGGTCAAAGGGTATAAACAGGCAGTTTTCAGACAAAATTATCAAAGCTATCTATAGTCATGTGAAAAAATGCTCTAAATCACTATTGATTAGAGAAATGCAAATTAAAACAACTCTGAGGTACCACCTCACACCTATCAGATTGGCTTATATGACAGAAAGGAAAATTACATATATTGAAGGGCAATGTGGGAAAATTAAGACACTAATGCATTGTTGGTAGAGTTGTAAACTGATCCAACCAATCTGGAGAGCAATTTGTAACTATGCCCAAATGGCTATAAAACTGTGCATACCCTTTGACGAGAAATACCACTACCAGGTCTGTATCCATCAATCAAAAAAAAAGGAAAAAGACCTATATGTACAAAAAATATCTATAGCAGCTCTTTTAGTGGTGGCAAAGAATTGGAAATTGAGGGGGTGTCCATCAATTAGGGAATGACTGAACAAGTTATGATATATGATTGTGATGAAAAGTGTCTCTTTTAAGCCGAGATTGCCTTTAGGAAATTGGGTACATGTCTAATAAATCAGCAGGTTATGATTTTTCCCCCAAAGTCTAAAAACACCTTTATGAAATGGCACCACTTTTCCTTTACTCAGTGCTATCAAAGCAGGACAATCATTTCCTATGAGTACAGAATTGATATTGCTTCCAGGTCAGTTAGGATCTAAATGCACCAAAGGATTCCAGTTTTACAAATATTATCTCATTATTATCCCAGTTGATGAAGCTGAGGCAGAGGTTAAGTGGTTTGTCTTGGGTCATATTGCCAGCAAGTAATCTGAGTCTGGATTTGAACACAGGTCTTTCTGACTTCAGGTCTAGAATTCTTTCCACAGCACCATCTAGTTCCTTTGGAATTGACCAAGCATCTGCCTTAACCTCAGTTACTTGGGGAAAAACATTTTTATAATTTCTTTTAGATTGAGTATAACCTTAGAATTTAGATCCAGATGAAAACTGAGTAAATCCAGTCCAACCTTTGTATTTTGCAGACAAAAAAATTAAGATCAAATGATTTGATCAGCATCATACAGGTAGTATCAAAGCTGTAATTTGAATTGAGGTCTCTCAATTCCACATCCATGGCTCTTTTCACTATACCATATTGCCCGAGTCTTTTTCATGGTGCTTTTTATAGGAAGTAAATAGCTGCTTAAAGTTTTCCAATTAGCCTCATCATTTGGTTATCACAAATAGTTCTGTGCTCGATCCAGGGATTTGGAATTAGCTATTAACAGTCTTCTAGATGAACCAAAAGAAGGAATGGGGAACTCTTTGGGAACCATGCATCCTTCATTTTAAAGAAATTTCATTTACATAAATTTGAACTTAGAGAATTGATAAAGTAAGGAAATTATCTGTTTCATAGAAATTGAGTTATAACTTTTCAAGGGTCTCTAGGTTGGAGTCCTTCAAGGTAGGGGAAGTAAAACATAGGGGCAAAGAGTACTGGTTTAGAGTCAGAGAACCCTTTATTCAAATCTTGGCTCTTTGCCTTAATAACTGTGTTACTTTGGACAAATCACTTCATCCCTAGGATTTAGTTTTCCAATCTGTAAAATTAAGACATTGGAATAAAGGGTCTTTGAGACCTCTTATAGTACTAAACCCATGATCTTCTGGAAGACTTATGAGGGAAGAGTTAGGAGCTCCTTAGATGTGAAAGAAGAAAGGGAGGGAAAAGTGATGATGAAAAGACTCTAAATTTTAGCAAAGATGTCCAAGTACTACAAAGTTCTAAAATTGCTAAGAGCAACACACAGAGTTGCCCCCATTTAAAAAAAAACCCACAACAACTCACTACCACACCAAGAGTTTTCAACTGAGTCTAAAAAACCCACATTTCCTATATAGAGATGACTCAATGGTTCACTTTGATTTTTTTTTTCCAGGGAGGGATGCATGCATGGATGAAAAAAATATTTGTTAAGCAATTACTATGTGCCAAACACTTACCATGTGCACTAAGCATCGAGAAGCTCTCAAGGACCTTCCACCTTAATAAGGAAACAACACATGAAGGAAAGTTTAACTTCAGACCAGCTGGAAAAGCCTGGAAGCCCTAAGAGTGCAGTAAAAAGCAAGTTACAAGGGTCTTCAGTTATCATCAGCAGGTTAGATGGTGGTGTTGGTTGTCTATGGGAGTTAGGAGAGATGATGAGGTCTCTAGAGGACCTCTGGAGGTTGTGGTAGAGGATGTGGTAAGGCCTGGCAGTCTCACTTGCCAGCCTGGTGCTCCCTGTGTCTAATGTTTATAGGGTGTACTCGGGATAGCCCTAGAGTGCGTAGAGTAAATTGGCTCATGTGGGAATCAAACTCATGATCTTGATATGACTAACATATTCTAACAGGGGTGGGAAACCTATGGCCTTGAGGCCACCTGTAGCCCTCTAGCAGTCTTTTGACTGACTCCCATTTGTTCTATGAAGTTTGGATTCAGTCAAAGGACCATATTTGAGGACCTAGAGGCCTTGAGGCCACAAGTTCCCCACCCCTTTAACCAACTGAGATACTCTTATTAGGTTTTTTTTTTTCTCTCAAGGGGATATATCTCTGATTTTGTAAAGGAAGCCAATTGGAAAAGTAGTATTCACTTTGCAGCCAATTTTGGTAGAAGTCATCTCTTCATGGGATATCCAGATTTGGATTTCCTTCCAGATTTTTTTCCTGAAAGGAAAGATTGGGCAGAGAACATCAGGGTGCTTTTTAAAAAAAAATTATTCAGAAGATCTGCTGGAAGCAGAGGAGAGAAGAGCTCCATGCAAACTGGGGGTTTTAGTAGTCCGGATGACATCTGAGTTCCCTTCCCACTATGCAATTCTGTGATTCTTTTTCCTGATGTACTATGGTCTTTCCCTTCTTGTCAAGGTCATTCAGAAAAATTCAAATATCATCCCCAGGCCTTCTAATCACAAGGACCTGCAAGTACTGAATACATATCACCCTCCCCATCACCTTTTGATAGAGCAAACCTAACCCCAAGTTTAACTTCAAACAGTAAACCTCCTGGGTCTTAGACATTTGCTCAGCCTGACTCATCCCCACGGTCCAATTGCTCCCTCTCTAGCTAAGACAGTTAAAATGTTCTCTGTGGAGAGGATCCTGCTGCTGCTTCCTGTTGTCCTCAAATGGAACCTGTCCCAGTACTCAGTGCTGTGGAGATGTGGACATTAATTAGGTATTTTGATCATTGAAGCCAATCAATCAAACTGGATAATTCAGGCCAAATGACTTTACCCTGGTAACTGAATTCTTTAGAGCAATCCTTTATAGTGATGGAAGAAATTGGACAATTGCTTCCACTTTCTGCTGGGTCAACCGAATATCCTTAAAAGAATGGCTTTGAGAAGGAGATCTATTTTCTGTCTGTCACCCCCATATTACCTACTTTCAGCACAAACTTCACAATTTTTTTTCCTTATTAAAAGACTTTTTGCACTCTCCTGGATTGCTTGCCCCTGTTGGTGCAATATATTTATATTATGTCAGGATACTTTTTAGAATTGTCAGAAACTAATGACCAGAATTAGATTGTGCCCATGTCCCCTGACATGGTGGGAAATGATTCTGACGAATTATAACATTTCCATTATTTTAAGCTGCTGGGGGAAGTTGGAGATTGAGCTAGTTTAGATGGAAAAGGAAGCAATACAGAGAGATGGGCTGGCATGCTGAGATGGTACTAATAATCTTGTTGTTCCTGTATGTTGTGGGGTTTTTGAGGGTACTGGAATCACCTTTAGTGTCATATCTTGGGTAGAGGTGGGGGAGTTACTGACAGGATGAGCTGAACAGGGCATAATGCTAAATGGTATGGGAAAAAATCGTAATGGAACCTTGAAAATGAGTTGGTTTTGTAATAATTTCTCCATAGACAGGTAGAAGGCATTGCCCTCTCACTCTGTGTCCATGGAAAGAAGTCTGTTGAGCATGGAAATGGTGGGGGGACGGAGGGGAGAGATGGGAGGGAGCTTTTGTTGTATGAGAGAAAAAGAGGATGCTTAGAATAGTTTGAAATACCCTTAAAGCATCAACCAAAACAGTCATTCAGCTAAATTGGAATCAACTCCCCTAGAAATAACTTATGAAAACTACTTTGGAGCATGACATTTTCAAAGCAAAATTATTTTCTTTTTTCACAAGACCACAAGCAATGCATTCAGTAAAGGGAATAGTTTGCCTGCCAAGCTTCAATTTTAATATTTAACCTTGCTTTTTCTTTTTGAATGTCTTGCACAAACATGTTTGAACACGAGCAAACCTCCCTCTTTTTTAGCCTGAGAGTTCTA
Source organism: Vombatus ursinus (assembly GCF_900497805.2). Classification (NCBI taxonomy): domain Eukaryota; kingdom Metazoa; phylum Chordata; class Mammalia; order Diprotodontia; family Vombatidae; genus Vombatus; species Vombatus ursinus. The sequence continues at coordinate 25,240,499 of NW_020954579.1, forward strand.
GGAAAAGCCCCTGACTGAAACCTTGGCTTTTTTATCTTGCCTGTCTGTCCCTTTCTTGCCTTCCCCCTCCCTTTCCCCTTCCTCTGATGAAAATGAAAATCATATCAGCCAGTGACATCTGCCAAGTTCAACTCTACCATGTTGGAAGTCGTCAATGTATTTGACATTGGTTATGTTTACTTTTCAGAAACATGCCATCAGAATCTTAGTCAATTCCCATAATGTCTCCTAACCCAAGATTTACTGGACTAGCAGTTAAAAATGAGGAAGCAAAAGGTGATGGTTAGGATAGGAACATAAAGTCAGTTCCAACCCTACCAACCCCTCACCAGCGTAATGAGCATTGTTCCATCAATGAAGTTGAATATATTCCTGTAAGAGGGTGACTAGTGTCATGTCAACACAGCAACTGAAGAGGGGAAAGGTGTTTATAAAATGCTTGTTCACAAAAAGAAAAACTGGATTAGTGGTAATATTCTGGGCATGACATTCTTTGGGCCAAGGGGAAATATAAACATCTTGTTCAAGTTTTCCTGGAGCCCAGCAAAGTAACTCACAGGCAAAACACTGGCCCCCAATGTTATTTTCTTTGTGTTTTCCCCTCCTGGCATGCATTCTATTAACCCATTTTCTCATTTAATCATTCTGAATAGCTCGGTGGGTAGCATCCTTCTTTGAAAGTGAAAACCTCCTTGGAGATTCTACATGAGAACAGAAATGCACACCAACTTCCAGACCCATCTTTGGTGAAGAAAAGCCTCTTCTGTAATCCTATCTGGTGAATCCAGACATTGTACTTCAGGGCTGCCAGGCCTACTTAGGCCTTATTAAAACATGACCCATCAAAGAAGGCAGCTGACAACAGGCTGAGCAGTTTGCAAAGTGATTCCTATCTAGATGGAGAAGAAAAGTGGTCATTTCTATGTAGGGCCCTAGGTAAAGGCAGCTTTCCATATATCTATCTAGTGGCATGTTTTTTGTTGTTTAGTTGTTTCAGTCGTGTCTGATTCTCCTTGACCCCATTTGGGGTTTTCTTGGTAAAGACAGTGGAGGGGTTTGCCATTTTCTTCTCCAGCTCATTTTACAAATGAGGAAAGTGAGGCAAACAGGCTTAAGTGAACTGCCCAGAGTGGCAATGTTATCATCTTTAAAATAGGTTGAACCTAAAACACTATACACCTAATGCTATGTATAGGCATCGAGGGGCAGCTAGGTGATGCAATGGATAGTGCAGTGGGCCTGGAATCAGGAAGACTCATCTTCCTGAGTTCAAATCTGGCCTCAGACCAGATTTGTGGTGACCATGGGCAAGTCACTTAGCCCTGTTTGCCTCAGTTCCTCATCTGTCAAATGAGCTGGAGAAGGAAATGGCAAACCACTCCAATTTCTTTGCCAAGAAAACTCCAAAATGGAGTCATGAAGAGTGAGAAAAAACTGAATAACAACAATGCCTAGGCATTAGAACCCCCACCCCCCCACCTCAATTTAAAAAAAATCAGACAATTAGGGGATTGGGTAGGGAGAGCTCATAAAATTGGTTATGGGTTATAAAATTAGTTATCAGGCAACTTGGAGTTCTTGCCTCATCTGTGTTACTAACTTACTTTATGATCATGAGCAAGTCACTTTCCTTCGTATTGCCTCAGTTTCCTCATCTTTAAAATGGGGTAAAGTCAATTGATACGCCCTCCCCCAATGTATTCTTCAATTTAGTGATATTTGCTGAGTAAGACTCTATATCTCCTTATTTCAAGCATTTTCCCTGGCTGTCCTTCCATCCCTGGAATGTTTTCCTTCCTCCTCTCTGACTCCCATGTTCCCTGGTTTCCTTCAAGTTCCACCTTCTAAAAGAAACTTTTCCCCAGGCCTCCTTAAGTTTAGTGCCTTTCTCTCTGAGATTATTCCTAATGGATCCTTTCTAAACCTTGTTTGTACATGGTTCTTTGCCTGTTGTCTACTCCATTAGACTGAACTCCTTCAGAGCAGGGGCTGTTTGCTTTTTGTCTTTCTTTGTATCCCTAATTCTTAACACAGTGCCAGGAATATAGCAGAGATGTAATTAAATGCTAATTGATGGACCAACTGACTGCCCACCTGACAGGAAGGTTGTGAAGAACAATGAAATAATGCACAGAGCCTCTGGTCTTGGGAAGAGAGATGCTTGATAAGGACACTATTTGAAATGGCTTTAGTAATGTGAAAGAAAACTCCAACAAAGGACATCAGAAATCAGTGCAATGGGCAATCTTGGCTTCAAAGAAATGACGAGAAAACATCCTTCTTTTCTGGTGGGAGACTATGGGTACAGAATAAAGCATATGTTACTAAGTGTGGTCAACGTGCCTATTTGTTTTGCTGGGCAGTATTTCTTTGTCCCAGAGGAGAATTCTGGTGGGGGAGGGGGATGTAGGTGTCCTGAAAAATGACTCATCCTAAAATGGATCTGCAATCTTCTTGGTTCAAATGCTTTCTCTGTTAAGGCAGATCTCAAATCACCCATGCCTGACTACCCTGTGTGACTCTTATTCATAGTCTCCCATAAGTTTGTCATGTGACTCACATGAAGAGGTGGCCTGTCCCCTTACCAAAGCAAACCTCTCTATATGCACAAATGATTCCATTCTTGTACTTCTCTAGCAGATTTCCTCCTCAATCATTCCCTACTCTCTTATCTTTAATCTCTCCTTGTTTCCTGGCTGTTTCCCTCCTGCCAACAAACATACCCATCTCTCCCCCATCCTTAAAAAAATAATCCTGACTTGATCCATCCCTCCCTCTAGCTGTTGTCCTATATCTCTCCTCCATTTTGTGGTGAAATTTGGGAAGGCTGTTTATATAGGTGCCTCCACTTCCTTTCCTTTCAGTTCCCTTTTAACTCTCTATAGTCTGGCTTCTGACTTCATCATTCAATCAAAACTGCTCTCTCCAAAGTTACAAATGACTTCTTAATTACCAAACCTAATGACCTTTACTCAATACTCATTCTTCCTGACTTGTTCACAGCCTTTAACACTATCAATTACCCTCTTCTCCTTCATGCCCTCTTCTCTTTATCTTGGTATTCTTCCTACCTGTCAGACCACTCCTTCTCAGTCTTCTTTGCTGGATCTTCACCCTGGTCATGCCTGATAAATGTGTGTATCTCACAGGCTCTATCCTGGGCCCTCTTCTTTTATCCCTCTTCTTTTTGCTTGGTACTTTAGTCAATTCTCATGGTTTCAATGATCATTTCTATACTGATGATTCTCAGAACTATTTATCTAGCTCTCGCCTAGCTCTCACCTTCCCCTGACCTCCAGTCTCACATTTGCAATTGTCTTTTAGACAGCTCAAATTGGATGTCTCAAAAACATATCTTAAACTTGATATGAACTTATTATCTTCCCCCCTCCCTCAAATCATCCCACTTTCCCTATTACTGTCCAGGGCATCACTATGTGTTGTTGTTCAGTCATTTCAGTTATATCTGACTCTCTGTGACCTCACTTGGAATTTTCTTGGTAAAGATACTGGAGTGGTTTGCCATTTCCTTCTCCGGCTCATTTTTTACAAACAAACAGGGTTAAGTTATTTTCCCAGAGCCACACAGCTAGTAAGAGTCCAAGGCCAGATTTGAACCCAGGAAGATGCATCATCTTGACTTGAGGCTGGGCACTCTATCCACTGTGCCACCTAGCTGCCCGCTCTCACTCCCTATATCCAAACTATTGCCAAGGTTAGTTGATTTTACCTTCATAATATCTCTTGTAAATGTCTCTTTTTCTCTTTTGACACTGCTAGGTGGCCCTCATAACCTCATGCCTAGTGTATTGTAATAGCCTGCAGGTTGATCTCTCTGGCCCCTCTCTCCCTATTCTAGTTCATCTTTCACTCAGCTGCCAAATGAATTTTCCTAAAGAGCAGGTCTGTCCATGTCACTTCCCTACTCAATAAACTCCAGTGACTCCCTATTACCTCTAGGATAAAATATAACAGCCTCTGTTTGGAAGCTAGCCCCTTCCTACCTCTCAAATCTTTTGACAACTTATTTTCCCCCAGGTACTCTGAGATTCAGTGACACTGGCCTCCTTTCTGGTCCTCACACAAGATACTCCACAATTTTCACTGGCTGTCTTCAGTGTCTAGAATACTCTGCCTCTGCATATTTGCCTCCTGGCTTCCTTCAAGTCACAGCTAAAAACTTATCTTCTATGAGAAGTGTTTCCTGGTTCCACTAAATACTTGTGCCTTCTTCCTATTGATTATCTCCAACTTACCCTATATATATTTTGTTTGTCCACAGTTGTGTTCGTGTTGTTTCCCTCATTAGACTATGATTTCTTTGAGAGCAAGGACCATCTTTTGCCTTTCTTTGTATCCCCAGCACTTAGCACAGTGCCTGACACAGCAGATGCTTAATAAGTGCTAGGTGACTAATTGACTGACATTGGTTAAATTTCTGTACAGTGTTGGTACCATTTCCTATTTTTTGTTTTCAATTACTCATTCAGATAGTTAAAGTTGTTTCAGTTTTCGACCATATCATTATCTCATTCTTTTTTTTTTTAAACTGATTCCTGTCTTAGCTCTAAAGAGCAGATAGTCTAACTACATACAGACAGCTAGCTATCTCAGGAGTAATTCCAGATTTGGGCAATATTGATGTGATAACAAGTTTTATTATCCATTTCATTTATTAAAGCATTATTTGGTACTTGCCATATCTAATACCTACCAATTCTTTTTTTTTCCAAAGGAAGTATTAATAATATAGAGACGTGTGGCTTCTGTGTAGTTTATAAGTCCTAAGCCACTCTCTTTCCTTCTTCCTGAACTATGTTTTCTCATGTCTTTCTCCCCATGCTCACCATTTCCCTTTTCTTACATTGAAATTACCAAGCATGAGTGGGTGTTGATTTTAATTCAGAGCATTGTGGACCTTCTCTACCCTTTTATCCATAGTAGCCAATGTTGCCTAAAATAAAGTTATTTTCATGGTGGTCTTTTTCAAGTATTTTTCATGAAGGTGATATTAAAAAAAATCCATCTTTTAAAAAAGGATAGAGAAAGTCTATAATGCTCTGAATTAAAATCAACACATACTCTGATGGAGGTCAAATGAAGTGGTATATTCACTAGCTAATAGAAAAAAGCCCTCTCCCACACCCAACACCTTAGATATTTAGCATTTTACTAGTACCTTCAGTTAAAGGACCTCAAATCTCTTACAGATTGTCAAAACCCTCCAGTGGCTGCCTACTGCCTAGTGAAACAACACTAAACTCCTTGATCTGGCCCTCTAGAACCTGACACGTCCCTTCCTCTCCTGCTGTATTTCACAATACATCTTTCAACACAAGGTAAGTTCAAGTCAGACTGGACTTCATGTTATCCACTATCTATGCTTCATACTTTCTGACCTTCATGCCTTTGCTCATGCCATCCCCTCTCTCTGGAGCACTTTCCTGACCCTTAATATTGGTCTGATGAATTGCTTTTCAACCTTCAGGGCCTCTATGTGGCATAACAGATAGCATGCTGAACTTGAAGTCAGGAACACTGAGCTCAAAATCCTTCCTCAGAAACTTACTAGTTGTGGGACCCTGGCAATCTCCAGCCTTAGCTTACTTATCCATGGAATGGATGAAAAAATATCAGCACCTACTTCACAAGGTTGTTGGGAGCACTAGAGACTTTACCCATGTAAAGCACTTTGCAAACTTTAAAATGCTATTAAAAATGCAGGTTATTCTTCAAGGCTAAGTTCAAATACCCCATGCTAAGTCTTCAATTATGCCCCAGGCAGATATGTTCTTTTCTCTCTTGTTCCTCTCTCATGTTCTGATATTCTTTTCATCATTATTGCTAATATGTTGTTAGTGCCTATCAGTGTATGTTGTATGCCTTGACTAGAAGGGATGCTGTGAAAAGAGTGCTGGATTTGGCTTTACCATTTACTGATTGTATGACTTTAGAAAAGTCACCACTTTTCTAGGCCTCTTTTTCCTTACCTGTACAATAAGTGGGTTGTACTGGTTTAGTAACTTTTGATTCAGAGTTCCACATGAACAAATTTTTTTTTTTTTAGTGAGGCAATTGGGGTTAAGTGACTTGCCCAAGGTCACACAGCTAGTACAGGCCAAGTGTTTGGTCTGAGGCCAGATTCGAAGTCAGGTCCTCCTGACTTCAGGGCCAGTGCTCTATGCACTGCACCACCTAGCTGTCCCCCAAATGAACGAATTTCCAGAATGAACGGATCAATTTGTAGTTCCACTAACAATGTATCAATGAGCTTTTTTTTTTTTTTCTGCAGCCCCTCCCATGTTTGTCATTTTCTTTTTTTGGTGAACTTTGCTAACCTGATGGGTGTGAGGTGAAACCTCAGAATTACTTTAAATTGCATTTCTCCAGTTCTTTGTAATTTAAAGCATCTTTATAATATGAGTACAGACAGCCTGGGTTTATTCCCTTAAGAACACCCTTCTCACATACTTAGACAATTTGACAATTGGCGAATGGCTCTTATTTATATAAATAAAAATCAGTTCCTCATATATATTTTGGAAGTGAGACCTTTATCAGTGGTGCTGTGCATATAAAGTGCTAGACCCGGAGTCAGGAAGACTCTATTCAAATCCAGCTTCTGCCACTTTGTAGCTATATGACTCCAGACAAAGTATTAAACTTCTGTATGCCTCTGTTTCCTCATCTATAAAATGAGGGTAACAATAGCTATCTCCTAAAGTTGCCATAAGGATAAAATGAAAAAATATTTTTAGAGTACTTTGCAAAGCTTAAAGTGCTATATAAATATTAATTATTATTATAGCTATTATAACTGTGTCCTTTCTAATCTTAGCTATATTGTATTTGTTTGGGCAAAAACTTTTTAAAAATGTATGGAATCAAAATTTTCCATTTAATCTCCTGTGATTCTCTCTATCCCTTGTTAGGTTACAAGAGCTTCCCTTTTCCAAGGATATGAAAGGTAATTTCTTCCTTGTTTCTCTAATTTGTTTATGTTGTGACCAATTATGCTGGGTGTCCCAAAAGTCTTAGTGCAGTTTTAAGTTTTAAGACTTTTGGAACACCCTATATCTAGCTTGCATATCCATTTGGAACTTATCTTGGTATATAAGCTCAGAGGTGTTGTTCTAAATTTAATTTCTGCCTACTGTCATCCATTTCCCCCAGGATTATTATTATTATTCCTTCTCTCTTCTCCTCCTCCCCCTCCCCCTCCTCCTCCTCCTCCTTTTTCGCCTTCTCCTCCTCCTCCTTTTTCGCCTTCTCCTCCTCCTCCTTCTCCTCATTCTTCTTTCTTCTTCTTCTTCCTTACCCCAATAGTTAGTTCTTGTGTTTATAGAACACTAAGCTACTAGGTTTGTTTACTGCTATATGCTGTGTACTTAATCTGTTCTACTGATCTCTATTGTTTATCCATTCAAAATTGTTTTGAGAATTACTGCTTTGTAGAGTAGTTTGAGATCTGGTGCAGCTAGGCCACCTTTGACCTAGCTGTACCACTGCTAGCCCTATACACTAAAGAGATCAAAGAAGGAGGGAAAGGTCCAATATGTACAAAAGTATTTATAGCATCTTTCTTTCTCTCTGTCTCTGTCTTTCTCTGTCTCCATCTCTGTCTATCTCTCCTTTTCAGTGGGTGGAGGGAGTTGAAAGGTAGAAAAAGTGGATGCTTGATAATTGGAAAAAATAAAATACTTAAAAAAATTTAAATGGATTAACATAGGAAAAGTCAGAGTGGTGATATAGTCACGAGCATGGGCTAATTGTAAAAGCAATCCCAGATGGAAGGTACTCAAATCCAAGTCCATAGACTTCAAATACATTTTGTTTAGGGTATGGTAGGGTTTTTCTACAAGTTAATCCACCCATTGATTTATTTGAAAAATAAATAAAATGAAGCGGTTTGCCAGAACCCCTAGGAGTTTTCTAGTTCTCTAGTGTTTAATTGAAATTTTACATTTTCCCCAGTCTTTAGCCCAATGTGTTTTGCAGGGTTAATAACTGATTATTGAATGAATGGATGATGGATGGGGTGGATTAGGACAAGATATCTCCTCATCATTTCAGTGGAGAAAACACTGAGACTCAAACACTGAAATTCAAAGTTAGGCTCAAGCTCTCAATTGAAGTCGGTGACTGAACTGGAAACAGCATCTGGGACTGCTAAATCTGTTTAAATCTTTTCTCCATCTAACAGTGGCTTTAAAGGTTTTTTGTGTGTATAGAGTACTGGCCCTGGAGTCAGGAGGACCTGAGTTCAAATCTAGCCTCAGACACATGATACTCACTAGCTGTGTGACACTACACAAGTCAAAAAAAAAAGTTTTTTGTTTGGCTTTTTTGGTGGTTGGAGCTGGGAGGGCAGGGAGCAAGGTGTCTTAAATGGCCATTTTCATTAATGAGTGCTTTGTTTTGACTGCTGTGATCCAGCTCATTCATTCAAGGTGCTTCTCATGTGTATGAATTTCTACCTGTAAAAGTGAGGCTAAGTGATGGATCAAAACATTATTATTAGAATTGTTGTTACTGTTATTATGCTATTATGTTACATGCTATTATAAAATATACTACTATGATGGCACACTATATTATTACTTATTTTCTATTGTAAGAGCAAGTATAACTTCATTTTAGGAGACTCTTTTCCTAAATGGAAGAAGTTTTTATATTAATCGTAGTTTATTGGGGACAACTTATGGCATGGTTATTCTTTTTTTTTTTTCCTTTTTGCTAGGCAATTGGGGTTAAGTGACTTGCCCAGGGTCACACAGCTAGTAAGTGTCATGTGTTGTGTGTCTGAGACCAGATTTGAACTCAGATCCTCCTAACTCCAAGGCCAGAGCTCTATTCATTGTGCCACCTAGCTGCCCTGGCATAGTTATTCTTAAGCTGACTTTTGAGTCATGAAGGTCTCAAGTCCCACTTCTAACTTGTATTGACTGTGTGACCCTGGGCAAGTCTCAAACTCTCAGCACTTGCCCCTGCAATTCTGAAACTATAAATAGCAGAGGAAGTATTCATATGCATAGGTAGAGGAATTTTCTCTATGTTCCTTTTTTTTTTTTTTTTACCAATGAAATCACAGGTTCAGTAAAAAGAAAAAAGGATGGTTTTCTTTGTAATCTTTTTTTGCTTGCATGTTAAGAGTTTATAGTCTTCTTTGAAGCATAGTTGCTTGTAGGCTCATAAATCTGAATGTCAAAAGTTCAACAGTCTTCTTTTTTCTTTTCTTGTAACTTCTGCAATGCTTTGTCCTTCCTCCTTCCCTAAGACAGCAGTGGTTGTCAAAGTCGTTCTTAGAATATTTATTAGTATCTAAGCTGAGCAGACTACCCATCCTCAAATTACTACTACGTCCTAATGTCACTGACCTTATTTTAGAGTATATTTTACCCAAAGATAATTGGGAATTCTATTCAAGGATCAGTTGGAATAGATGGCTGCTAAAGACCCTTCCCATTCTAAAATTATGGGATTGGGTGATTTTCCTCCATCATTGTGTCATCATAATTCCCAGTTTTGTGGTCATTTTATAGGCAGCTAGGTGATGCTGTGGATAGAGCACTGGACCTGAGTTCAAAAGCAACCTCAGACACTTACTAGCAGTGTGCCTCAGTTTCTTAATTTGTAAAATGAGGGTAATAGCACCTACCTCCCAGGGTTGTTTTGAAGAGCAAATGAGATATTTGTACAAATTCAAAAATGCTACATAAATTCTAGCTATTATCATCATTATAATATGCTGTACATGCAGTCCCCCCCCCAGAATGTAAGCTCCTTGAGGGCAGAAACTGATTTGTTCTTGTCTGTGAGTTCCCCAGTAGCCTAGTTGGGTGCCTGACCCAGGGCAAGTGCTTAATGAATGCTGTTTGACTGACTGAATAATTACATCACTCCGTGGAAGTCCACAAGTCCACACTGGCTGGCACCCCAACTCTGAATCAGTCCTGGCTCCTGTTGATGATTTCTCACCTACAAACAGCAAAGCTGGAAGAAAACAGTAGTTCCTAGATAGTCATAGAACCCCATGAAATTTAGATTTTTTTTTCTTTCAAAACCTGAAGTAGAAATACTTCTCTCTGTTCTCACTAAGAAATCCAATTTCCAAGGTCAAGTTGACTCAAGTTATATGAAACTGAAAATGTTTCAAAGTAGAAGCCAAATGCATCAATTTAAGATCTCCATTTTCTCACGAAGGGGATTTCCATCTCTTTCCCTTATAGGGATCCAGTGGGATGAGTGGAATATTTGTAGTGGAGAGATTTTATCAGCCTAGGGAACTTCTTTCCACCAGCACAGATCATGTCTCAACCAGTCTATGTAAGTCCTAGAGAGTTGCCTAAGATTCATAGAGGTCAATGGAATTGCTCACGGGTATTAAGTGTCAGAGGTAACATTTGAACCCAGGTCTTCTCAGACTCCAAACTCAGTTCTCAAACCTATCAGGTAAGACTGTCTCTGTAATACTTATAAAAAGCTATAAAGTCAGGTTTTCAAGGACTCGACAGAATTTCCCAGTTGTGTTTTAATCCTTAATACTCCTCCCCTCATGATTATTGTTGGCATTATTCTAACCTTGTTCTCTCTCATAAATTCCTAAGAAACTTCATCATCCTTCAGAAGCATCTTGGATTGACTCATCATGTCATTCTCTAATATTCTATTACCTCAAGCTGAAGAAACTCTTTTGTCTTTCAGAGTTAATGGGTGTTACCCATACTGATTAAGTTTGGATTCACTCTTAAGGAATTCCTGCTTGGAGGCATGGGGAGACTTTCATAAGTAAAATTTTAAGTTAGTGCCTCTATGTTTTACGGATAAATAGCAAGTATGATCAATGATATCTATCTTTGATACACTCTGGCCTCCCTATTCATCAATTTATCAACACCCACTGGGTCCCTTCTGACTTCCACAAACTGTCAGGCCCTCATCATCTCTCACCTGGACTATTGTAATGACCTCCTAATTAGTCTCCCTACCTCATCTCTCCTCATTCCCATCCATCCTGCACAAGGTCGCCAAAGTGATTATCCTTAAGCACAGATCTTATCATGTTATACCTCCACTCAGTAAACTTCAGTGGCTCTCTATTGTCTCTGGGAAACAAATATAAATGCCTATGCTTGACTTTTAAAGGTCTTCACAACCCACCCCAACCAGAATCATTCCATAGTACTCTCCTTGCAGCACTCTGTGATCCAGCCAAATTGGCCTCTCTGCTCCTCACACATGGCATACTGTCTCCTCTCTCCGTGCCATCTTCCATGGTTGGAATTCACTCCCTTCTCATCTCTACCTCATAGAATTCCTCTCTTTCTTCAAGGTACAGCTCAAATATCACCTTCTGCATGGAGTTTTCCCTGATCCATAACCCCATCACCCACTTCACCCTTTCTCAATAGTGCCTCTTTTCTCTAATTTATCTTGTAGTTAGTCTAAGGCAGCTGTGATAGAGAATTGACCTCAGAGTCAATCCTGGGACTAATACATCCTGGCTGTATGACCCTGAGCAAGACACAGTCTGTCAGCACTCTGGTCAACTCTAGGCAGAAAAACAGTGAAGCCACACTGAAAGATGTTTCCTTGTTAGGAATTCTCTATATCAATGAAATGACCCTATCCCTATTCTGTTTATATTTATTCTATAGATACACGCACACATATACACATATACTGATACATACCCAAGTATTTATAAATGGATATGTGCATGTGTACATGTATTTATCATATATATATATATATATAAGCCATATATACAATATAGCTTTGTCAATATAAAAACACATGTATTTATACATGGATATGTGTATATGTACACATGTGTGTCATATGTACACAATGCCACACATAATGCATATGCACATACAAAACAAGTGTATTTATAAATGGATATGTGCACAATATGTGTGTCACATTTATATACACACATGCTACATATATGCTGATACAAACACATACATATTTATAAGTGGGTATTGTGTGCGTGTGTGTGCATATGTGTTATACATATGTGAGTGTATATGCTGATACAAACACACATATATATTTATAAATGGATATGTGTATATTGCATATGTATATATGGGTATAGCATATATACATACACAGATGTTACACACATATGTACATGTGCTTATACAAACACATATATTTATAAATGGTTATGTGTGTATGTATATATGCATTCGTACATATGTCATACACACTTACATATACATGCCAATACAAAACACACATATGTATTTATAAATCAACATGTATGTATTACAATTACAATTATATATTGCAACATGCTGACACAAAACACATATGCATTTATGAATGGTTATGTGTATACACAATATATACTTATGCCAACAGAAACACACACATGTATCCATAAATAGACATGTGAATATTTCAAGACATATATGCATATAACATACGTACAATGCATGTTACACACACACACACATATACACATGGTGCAAATGTTTGTAAACGGGTATTTTTATATATGCACACACATGTCATACACATGTATGCTATATAATGTAGATATATGCCAACACAAACATGCATATGTATTTCTAAATGCATATATATGTATATATGTGTATATCATACATGTTATATACACATACCTGTTGTCTCTCCCAATAGAATGTAACTTCTTGAGAGTAAGGAATTTTATACTTTTTATCTTTGTATCCTCAGTGCCTAGAATAGTGCCGGGCACATATTAGATACCTAATAAATATTTATTGACATTTGATAAGATGATGAAATATGGCCTCTCCAAGGTAGTATTTGTATTTCTTCACAATTATGACTGCAAATTGCCAACAAGGTAGACATGTTCAAACTGTTGCCATCCCTAGAGCATTTTGAGCTTATTAATGAAGTAAAATTGTGAGGTGTAGTAAAGGCTCTAGGCCTGTGAGACATAGTTGACATCTCATCTTATCCTGGAGTATTATATTGCAATAAAAATGAAACCTTACATTTCAGAATCATATTTAGTAACATGGGAAATTTTAATTTAAAAAGAGCACTTTCCTTCTTTCCTTTTTTTCTTCCTTCTTTTTTTCCTTCCTTCCTTCTTTAAAGTCACATTCCTGGCCAGACCATGGGAATCAGGAAGGTTCCACTTACATTGGTCCATAATTGTTTTCCATTTAGGAATTCAGAGACATAAGAAAAAGAAAGTCAATTTCAAGTATGTTTTGAGCTTGTTTGAAATGGGTTAGTTTTATGGGGATCAGAACCTCAGACACCAAACCTCTCACCTTCAGGACCCAGGACCAGATCATCAGACACAAGATTTCTGAATCTTGTCCAAGAGGAAGACCTCTGATGCCAGGCCTTATCTTCTCTTGACTCCAAATGTGTGGAAAGTTTGGACTTATCCCATCACAGGATAAGGCAAAAGAACTGGTGCTTAACATGATTTCAGTCAGGACCTTGGTGAACCAGTCACCAGACTTGGCTGGCTAACTACATGTTTCTACTTATCTGTTAGGTTAACACCACCCTCTGTTGTCACAGAACCTTTGAGAGTAGGAGGACCACTTAAATGGCTAGCAAGCTAATGCTTTCTCTTTTGCTATTGCCTTTTTGTCACCAGACACCTGGGTGAAACATTTCCATTCCCTTCTACTTTGACCTTATCTCTATCTACCTCAGTTCTATCTCTCTTTTTAAAAATTCTTATTAGTTTATTTATTTTTAGTTTTCAACATTCACTTCCACAAGATTTTGAGTTCCAAATTTTCTCCCCATCTCGTCCCTCCCCCCACCCCAAGACAGTGTGCATTCTGAATGCCCCTTACCTTAATCTGCCCTCCCTTCTATCTCCTCCCCTTCTTTTATCCCCTTCCCCTTCTATTTTCCTGTAAGGCAGGATAGATTTCTATACCCCATTGCCTGTATATCTTATTTCCCAGTTGCATGTGAAAACAATTTTTAACATTTGTTTTTAAAACTTTGGGTTCCAAATTTTCTCCCTTCCTCCCTCCCCACTCACCCTCATTGTGAAGGCAAACAACTCAGTACAGGTTATACATGTGTAGTCCTGCAAAACACTTCCATAGTAGTCATGCTGTGAAAAACTAACTATATTTCCCTTCATCCTATCCTGCCCCCATTTATTCTATTCTCTCTTTCAACCCTGTCCCTCCTTAGAAGTGTTTCCTTCTGATTACCCCTCCCCCAATCTGCCTTCCCTCCTATCATTCCCCTGCTTTCTTATCCCCTTCCCCTCCTATTTTCCTGTAGGGTAAGATAGATTTCCATACCCAATTGAGTGTGTATGTTATTCCCTCCTTAAGCCAAATCCGATGAGAAGATTCACTCATTCTCTCTCACCTTCTCCCATTTCTCCTCCACTGTAAAAGCCTTTTCTTGTCTGTTTTATGTGAGATAATTTACCCCATTCTACCTCTCCCTTTCTCCTTCTCCCAGTATAATCCTCTCTTACACCTTAATTTTATTCTCCAGATATCCCTTCACCTTCAACTCACCTTGTGCCCTCTATCTATCATCTATCTATCTATCTATCTATCTATCTATCTATCTATCTATCTATCTATCTATCTATCTATCTATCATCTATCTATCTATCTATCTATACATACATATAATTTTTTGCCTCCAACTACCCAAATACTGACAAAGGTCTCATGAATTACAAATATCATCTTTCCATGCAGGAATGTATCAACCTTAATAAGTCCCTTATGATTTCTCTTTCCTGTTTACCTCTTCATGCTTCTCTTGAGTCTTGTATTTGAAAGTCAAATTTTCTATTCAGCTCTGGTCTTTTCATCAAGAATGCTTGAAAGTCCTCTATTTCACTGAATGACAATTTTTTTCCCCTGAAGGATTATACTCAGTTTTGCTGGGTAGGTGATTGTTGGTCGTAATCCTATCTCCTTTGCCCTCCAGAATATTATATTCCAAGCCCTCCGGTCCCTTAATGTAGAAGCTGCTAAATCTTGTGTTTATGTTTCCACAATACTTGAATTGTTTCTTTCTGTCTGCTTGCAATATTTTCTCCTTGACTTGAGAACTCTGGAATTTGGCTACAATATTCCTAGGAGTTTTCCTTTGGGTATCTCTTGCAGGAGGTGATCGGTGGATTCTTTCCATTTCTATTTTGCCTTCTGGTTCTAAAATATCAGGGCAGTTTTCCTTGATAATTTCTTGAAAGATGATGTCTAGGCTCTTTTTTTGATCATGGCTTTCAGATAGTCCAATAATTTATAAATCATCTCTCCTGGATAGTTGTTTTTCCAATGAGATATTTCACATTGTTTTCTATTTTTTCATTCTTTTGGTTTTGTTTTACAATGTCTTCATTTCTCATAAAGTCACTAGCTTCCATTTACTCCATTCTAATTTTTAAAGGAAGTATTTTCTTCAGTGAGCTTTTGGATTTCCTTTTCTATTTGGCCAATTCTGCTTTCGAAGGCATCCTTCTTGTCATTGGCTTTTTTGACCTCTTTTGCCATTTGGGTTAGGCTATTTTTTAAGGTGTTATTTTCTTCAGTATTTTTTTGGGTTTCCTTTAGCTGTTGACTTGTTTTTCATGATTTTCTTGCATCACTCTCATTTCTCTTCCCAGTTTTTCCTCTATTTCTCTTACTTGCTTCTCAAAATCCTTTTTGAGCTCTTCTGTGGCCTGGGACCAATTCATATTTTTCCTGGAGGCTTTGGATGTAGGAGGTTTGACTTTGTTGTCTTCTTCTGGTTGTATGTTTTGATCTTCTTTGTCACCAAAGAAAGATTCTATGGTCTGACTTTTTTTGGACCTTTGTTCATTCGTGATCCCAGCCAATTACTTGAGGTATAAACTCTTTGTTAATGTAGGGGTCTGCTTCCAGTGTGAAAATGTACTATCCCAAGCTTCAGGAGTTTTGTGCAGCTGTTTTCAGAGATTCTTCTAGGGCCCTGTACATTTTCAGTTCTTCCAAGGTGGTATGATAAGGGGCAAGGTGTTTACTCCCTTCCTGGTCTATGCTCTGGTTTATGAGTGACCACAAGCGCTCTTTTCTGCCTTGGAACTGTGAGGAGGATTCCCTCTCCACTGCCACTACAAGCTCCACCACGCCAGTGCTCCTCCTCACCCCAGAACTGCGATTCAGATCTAAGCACAGGCAAAGCAAGAGAATCCTGCCTTGGTACCAGCAAAGAGATCCCTGCAATCCCCCTCTGATCACCCAATTGATTCCCCCTCAGTCTGTGGGCTAAGCTTAGGAAATAGCCCTGCCGCCCTGGGACTGTGCTGGGACTGGGGCTGGGACAGAGCTTCTCTCTCACCCTGGTCACAGACTTTTCCTACTGACCTTCCAAGTTGTCTTTGTGGTATTTGTGGGTTGAGAAGTCTGGAAGCCACCACAGCTGCCCATGATTCAGTCCCCTGAGGCCTGCTCCAGGTTTGCTGAGGCCTGGTCTTTGCCTGTGTGCCCATGCTGAACTGCATTCCTCTCCCAGCCAGGTGCAATAGACCTTTCCAATCAACCATCTAGATTGTCTTGGGCTGGAAATTTGTTTCACTCTGTCTTTTTGTGGGTTCTGCTGCTTTAGAATTTGTTTACAGCCATTTTTACAGGTGTTTGGAGGGCTTTGGGGGAGAGCTCAAGCCAGGCACTGCTTTTACTCTGCCATCTTGGCTCCACCCCCCAGTTCTACCCCTCTTGAATCCCTAATGTGTTCTGCTCCTTAATTCCCTTATGTCCTTTCTATCTTTAACACATTTCCCTTCATTTTATACTCATCATGTTTTCTTGTACTCCTATAAATCTGGCTCCTTCCAGAAGACACCACATCTCTGATAATGTGTGTACCTTCTCTCATGTGCTACCTCACATACTGGGTCAGAAGGAATAGCACAGATGCTTCTTGCCCCTCATTGCCCACATCTAGACCCTCCCATTGATCCCACCACTCATCAAGCTATCTTTTAAGATTCATTCTATAGCTGTATTGCTCTATGCATGTCCTTATTGTAGTCATCTACTGGCATCAAGGTCTTTCTCCATTCTCAAGTTGTTCAATACTTGGCCCACAGTTTTCCTCTAAGACCTGACTTTCATACTTTGGGACTTTTACATACATACACGTTCATGTCCTTTGAAACACTCTGGCCTCCCAATTCATAAATTTGTCAACTCCAATAACTTACACCTTCATTCCCTCTCAGGCACACAGAAAGATAAACATAACCTTGATATTATCACCCATAATGATTTATATCTCTGAAGATCCTCTCTCTGGCTGTAGCTTCCTGTCTTTCATCTCTCCCTTTGCCTCCCTCTTCTAAGACCTGTTCTGCATCTTTACCACAGCCTCTAGTCACCCTTTCTCTCCCTGTTCTCCCAGTCTACTACCCTTGCTCCTATATTGAGCCTATAGTTAACCTATTCAATTATATACTGTTCTACACCTTTTAATTCCTTGACCTCTTGTCCAATTGTTGTACAATATGTCTTGCAAAACCCCCACCACCTGCCTTCTCCATTCCTACTTGCATGCTATTAAGTGCACCTAGAAGTCACACAATTGCAATGACTAAGCCCAGTATAAATTGATGTTATCTCAAATGGGCCTCAGCTGCCACACAGCAAATTGACCCTCTGAGAAACTCTCCATGGTGGCTGTTCCATTCTTTTCTCTCCTATACCAGTTGTCTGTCTCTCCCTTCTCAGCAGAAAAACCACTCCTTATACTTCAGTGATTGAGTGCTGCTCTTTTTAGAACAGTAAATATGCTGTTATCTAACTATGTAAGGGGCAAGTACAGAGACAAAGAGATGTAAGGGTACATCCTACTCATACAGCATCATTTGCACCTGGTAGAGGGTGAGACCCTTTTGAGATCTGAATGGCTCTTTCCACATCTCTTTTGAGAATGTTCATTTGCATCTGGTAAAGGAAGTGAGGCTTTGAGTACATTCATTTGCATATGAAAAGGCCCTGAGAGAAAATGAGCTTGCACCCAGGACATAGATTGCCTCTATTTCCTTTTTTTTTTCCAGAAATTTATTTGCAAAGACTAACAAAAGAACCTTAGAGTTTTTAAAAACTGAGGAATCCTGAAACCCTAGAGTTGTTAGGTGATTATTAATCTATTGGCAAATAACTATTGCCTAGGCATGGTCAGGCTTTCACTGAGGACACCCAGCCCTGAAGAGTAGTCCAAAGGAAAGACTAATGTCTGATGACCCTTTTCACTCTTGCCTGAGAGATAACAAGACTTTGTTTTTAATTTTTATTTTTTGAGACTGAGTCTTCCTATCTTGCCTGGGCTGGAGGTGCAACAGACACTCACAGAGCCTCCAACCTGTTCCATTTCTAACTTGGATTCACCACTCCTTAAGCAGCTTGGTTCTCCCTCTTACTTCCAGGGGCTTATCATATTGGCTCAGGACTTAGTGTGGATACCTAATTAGCCTACAGGAGTTCAGAACTCCTATGCCCAACTGATCTGCCAGACAGCCTTCCTGGTGGCAATATTATAGGCAATATTATAAGGGTCTCTGCTTTTTGTAAAAGAGCACAGCAATAACCCAATGGAGGATTGCAGCTGGGCCTGACGCTGGATGTGGAGATAGAGACCACAGAGATTGAAAATAAGTGAAAGAGTGGGGATGACAGAGGGGTCAATCTGCTGGAAGAGAAGGGATGGAATGGGATGGTTTGAAGAAGTAGAGGGGTTAGCCTTGCTAAGGAGTAAGGCTGCTTTATTATGTGAGACAGGAGTGAAGGAGGAGAAAGTGGCAGAAAGCACCTGAGTAATAGGAGATGAGGAAGGGAGGAGAAGAGGGAATTCAAAATGAATGGCCTCAATTTTTTTTTCTGAAAATGGGAGACAAGATTCTCTGCTGAGAGTGGGAGAAGGGAGAGCCATGGGAGATTTAAAGAGGAATGAAAAAGTTTGGAAAAATCACTGTGAAGAGTGGATATTGAGTTGATAAGGGAGGTAAAGTAGGATTGCCAAGCAGCAGTGAGGGTCCTGTTGAGGTTATGTAACATAAATTTGTAGTGGATCCAGTTACAACTGTTGTATGATTTTTTCCCACCTTCATTCAGCAGCATGTATGTAGTCACAAAGGTGACAAATGGTGGAAGTGATCCAACACTGAGGGTCGGTTAGGTATAATCAGCAATATGATAAGGGGCTAGGGATTCAAGAGAGGAGAATAATATAGTTCATCAAGGAGTCAAGAAAGGGAGAAGAGGAGAGAGTGGCTAGTGTAGGGAAGATGACCTGGGACAGAAATCAGGAGTCAAGGGACTGGAGGTCATGGTATTTTTAGTCGGGACTTGAAGGGAAACTAGAACATAGAG
Organism: Vombatus ursinus; assembly: GCF_900497805.2. NCBI lineage: Eukaryota > Metazoa > Chordata > Mammalia > Diprotodontia > Vombatidae > Vombatus > Vombatus ursinus. The sequence goes on from NW_020954579.1 coordinate 25,259,839, forward strand.
ATTAGGGTTATATAAAGGAAAGGAGAGGGGAAATGCCAATAGATTATGGTTGGAAAAGGGAATTTTTGAATTCTTGAACATAGAGGTGGTACATCTGTGGGTAATGGTAAGATAAGGATATGACCATCTTTGGATGGGGTGGAGGAGTAACTCATGAGAAGTGAGTAGGTTGATGAACTGAATGGTTAGGGTATTTGAGGGAGAATCAACATATATGCTGGAGTCCCCTGGTATGAGGGCAGGGGTTGGGGAGGAGAGAAAAATCATAAGCCAAATATTTAACTCATTGAAGAAGGAAAGGAGTGACCAGGGGTGGGGGTGTCTGTACACAACAAGAATTTTGATTGAGTGGTAGATATGAATAGTCTGAATCTCAAAGGAAGAAAGGTTATGGAATGTTGGAGGAAGGGGGAGAACCTGGAAGTGGCAAAAGGGAGGAAGGAATATTTCAACTCCTCCACCTCAACAAGTGAGCTGAGGAGGATGAGTGAAAGCATAACCAGTACTGGAAAGGTGGGCACAGAGGCTGTGTCAGTAGGGGAAAGCCAGGTTTTAGTAAGAGTTAGTAGATAGACGGAGTGGGAGAGGAATAGCTTTAAGATGAAGAGAAGTTTGTTGCCCATGGAACAGGCATTTCAGAGGGCACAGTGGAAGGGCTGGGTGACATTAGGATGGCACATTGAGTCTGAAGGGAGTGGGAATGAGGAATCTGGTAGTAGAGGGTGTGGAATTGGGTTCGGATGATAATCCACAGGAGTTCGGAGTTGCCAGGTGTGAGGATGTACATTGAGGACAGGTTGCTACTCCTCTACCCTCAAAGGACAGGCTCAGCAAGAGAAGGGAGGCCTGCCTGCAGTTAAAGGGAGGGTTGCTCTACTTTGCACTGGAAGTTCTCCACATCCTAGTGAGGCAACTAGGTGGGCAGCAAGAGGTTCTAGTCATAGAATGTTCTCCCTTCTATTAAGCTGAAATTTCTTGTTATTTATATACATCCTGCACCAAGCAAAACAAGTCTGTTTTTTTCCTGCTCATGACATCCCTTCAAATATCTGAAAACGGCTTATAATATACCTCTGAGCATTCTCTTTTCCAGGTTAGAGATCTCTAATTGCTTTGTTTTTAATTTGATTTAGTTTTCAGACACTTTACTCTCCCAAACATCTTCCTCTAAAGACATCTGGGCATAAGATGATAATTCCCTGGCTTGTCAGTGTCTCTCATCTTGCAATGAACACAGTATTCCAAGTATGATCTGTTCAATGACTGGCACAGTGGGACTTATAAATTAACTTTTTTTTTATAACCATGGCACATTTCCCAGTCATATAGTGCTTTTATATTACTAACTAAAAGCATTTCGTTTTTCATTCAAGATTAGATAGCAGTTGGAGCAGTGAATAGAATATTGGACCTGGAGTCAAGAAGGTTCTGAGTTCAAATCCTTCCCCAGATATTTGCTTATCGGTGTGACCCTGGACAAATTCCTTAATCTCTCTCAACCTTGGTTTCCTCATTTACAAAATAGGGATGATAATAAATAGTACCTGCTTCCCAGGGATATTGTGAAGATCAAATGAGATAATATACGTAGAATGCTTTGCAAACCATAAAATGATGCATAAATATTAGCTATTATTATTATAATTAATAGCTAACATTTATATGTATCATATAAATGTATTTACATGAGAATAATAATGATATTAATAGCAGTTTTAGTGGACTGCAAGATCAATATAAGTCAATAGGGTGATGTGACTGCCACACAAAGATAATGTGATCTTGGGCTACATCAAGAGGGGAATAGCTTTTAGGAACAGTGAGGTGATAGTATTCTATTCATTGTATGTACAATGCCTTTATCAGACATCACTTGGAGTATTGTATTCAGTTCTGGGTAGCACAGTTTAAGAAGGACATTAATCAGCTAGAGAACATCTAGAGGATGGCAATAGGAGGTGAAGGGCCTTGAGGACATGTCATATGAAGATCATTAAAAAGAACTGGGTATGTTTAATCAGTGAGTCAGTAAAACATTTATTAAGTGACTACTATGCACCAGATGCTGTGCTAGGGATATTGAAAAGAGGCAAAAGCCAGTCCTCACCTTCAAGGAGCTCACGATCTAATGGGGGAGGTAAGAAGAAAACAAATATGTACAAACAAGCTACATACAGGAAAAAGAGAAAATAATTAAGAGGCAAAGCACTAGAATTAAGAGGAGTTAGGAAATGCTTCTTGGAGAAGATGGAAGTTTAGTTGGGACTTGAAGGGAAGCCAGGAGACAGAGATGAGGAGGGACAGCATTCCAGGCATGGAAGACAGCCAGAGAAAATGTACAGAGCCAAAAGTTGGAGTGTCTTGTTTGTGGAACAGTAAGGGGAACAGTGTCATTGGAAAAAAAAGTGTATGATGGGGAATAAGGTATAAGAAGACTGAAAAAGTGGGAGGCAATGGGGCTACGTTAATGAAAGGCTTTGAATGCCAAACAGAAGTTTTTATATTTGATGCTACATGTGATGTGGAGCCACTAGAATTTTTATTGAGCAGGCAGGTGACATGGTCAGACCTACATTTTAGGAAAATCACTTTGGCAGCTGCATAGAGGATGGATTGGAATGGGGAGAGATCTGAGACAAGCAGATCCACCAACAACAGTCCAGGCATGAGGTGATAAGGGCCAGCACCACGATAGTGTCAGTGTCAGAGAAAACATGGGGAGAGAATTGAAAAATGTTGCAAAGGTGAAATTGACAGATGTTGGCAACAGATTGAGTGTGGAAGGATGAGAGATATGGAAGAGTCAAGGTTGACACCTAGGTTGTGAGCCTGGGATACTGGGAGGATAGAATTGCCCTCAACTTAAGTAAGAAGGAAGTTAGATAGGGGAGAAGGGTTTAAAGGGAAAGATGATGAATTTAGTTGTGAACATGCTAAATTTAAGATGTCTAGTGGACTTCCAGTTTGCAATATCTGAAAAGGCAGTTGTAGATGCCAGAGTGTGTCAACAGAGGTTGGGGCATGATAGGTAGATTTGAGAATCATCAGCATAGAGATGGTATTTAACCCTATGGGAGCTGATGAGATGGGACATGCTGTTGTATACAGGGAGAAGAGTAAAGGGCCTGGAAGAGTCCTGGAGTAGTCAGGATTGGATTTTCTTTTTGGTTATGCTAAAGGTTGGTCTAGGCTTCTATTTAATAGCTTGATTGCTATTGTTTGTCACCGGTTTTTGGCTAGAAAGACCAAGTCCCCAGAATCCCTGGGAAAATGGGTGTTTAAAATGTTGTTTTATGGTAACAAAGCTTAGTTCCACAAATAATCTGGTAGAGTGTTTTATGGGAGACAAGTCCCAGGGGCAGCAGCCCAGTAAATAGAGTGTCCTTGAGGTTTTGCTCTTAGGCAAGTGTTTGGAGATTTGGGATTCCTGGTTTCCCTACTGAATAACTTTCCAATCAAATTTTGAGAAACTCTTTTTTCTCTTTTTTGTCCTTGTCTTATGCATGTGATGAGAAGATATTATTCTAAGCATCAGATGAATGGACTTCATGAGGAAGTCCATTGTTTATTCTTTACAAGTCCTAGAGAAGACTGGGGAATAGTTTGTTTATTTCTTTTGTTTTTGTTTTGTTTTCTTTTGTCTCCTCCCTACCCCCATACACATCCTGAATTCTAGGCACCTAAGTCAGACCTAGGAAAACTTGTGAAATAAGCAAAATTTTCTCTTTCTGAGCCCCCTTTTCCATTTCATGGTCCGTCCATCTTGTTTTCCTGTACCCACTCCCAATTCAGAATTCCCATGCTCTATATTACCTCCACATGATCAAGACCTGATCACCAGAAGCATCTATTCACACCTTGTGAATGACTGATAAGACCCAAGTACTTTAACAGGGGATAAGATGCTTTAAGACAAAGGAACCAGTTTCTAATTGTGACATTTAAAGTATTTCTGGTAGGTAGAAGAGATATTTGGTTCTACTCAACAAACTTTGCTTTTAACATCAACTCTATAAGGTGTAGGCTGTGTTGCAAAGAAAAACTGTGGGCATAGCCTAAGGCTGTGACCTATGAAATGAGACACAGTGGAAAGAACTGGAAGGAGTGACAGTATCAGGGAATTTCTAAAATGTTAACACTGTAACCAGACTTGGCAGAACTCAACTAGAAATGTTATTTCAAAAATTCATAGAAAAAAAATCTCTGTTGTAGGTACAATGATGTAAGTGGAAACCCTTGTACAGGGTTTCATATCCATCCATTAATATTACCTAAGGCAAAAATCAGCTTAGCTGTAATTTTTAGAGGCTTCAGACAAGGAACCTACTGTTGCTTTTTGTGACCTGAGGATTTCACATTCCCCTCCCCATACAGCTGAAAATGTTCAGGTGGTTTGTTTCTAGGACCCCAATTCAAACTGAAACTGGACCCACAAATATTGTAGATGCCTTTGCTGGAATGTCATTGAGGGGACCAGTCACTGCAGAGAAGGACAAACCTCCCCCATCATCATCGACCACTGGTCAACTGTCACTAAAGGGCTTAGGTAAGCCCAAGAACCCCAGGAATTCCAATGTTCCCCAGACCACCTGTTCTGCTTCTAGTTTAGTCCTGGAAGCCAGCAGCCATCATCCTGGGAAGAAGCCCTTGGAGAGCTGGGATCTGGCAATGGTTCATAGGTGCTTTAGCCCCCACTTCCACAGCTATTGGAAGACCCAGAAAAGAAAGATCTTGATTCCAAAGACCTTGAAACTGTTAAATGGTCCAAAATAGAAAAAGTATGATTTTATCAGTGGAAACAACATTGAAGAAGATATAATACTGTGAGCTTTGCTTTTGCAAAGCAGATCATGGGACCTTTCCATCTGACTTGAGGCTGAAACCTCCTCTGTGTGTGTATTTTCTTTCTCATTAGAATGTGAGCTCTTTGAGATCTGAAACTGTCCCTCATTCTCTATTTGAATCTCTAGCCTTTGCACAGTGCTTTGCATGCACTACGTGCCTAATAAATGCTTTATTCATTTATTCGATCAATCCTGCCAAACTGCCCAGTCACAAAGGATTCACAGCTGACTTATAGTTGTTATAAATGAATGAACGAATGAACACCTTGCCCTGGCATGGAATATAGCTTGACACAAATATTACCATGAAAAGAATAACAGCAGATGAACTGATTTATAGAAACAAAATATCAGAGCTGGAGAGGCCCTTAGAGATCATCTATTCTAGATCAACTCTCTCATTGTACAGAAGAAAATGAGACCCAAAGAGGTTGAAGGGACTTACCCAAGGTTTAACTTCTAGTTTAGTAGAACCCTCCTTAGAAGAGGGAATGTTTCATTGAAGTTCCAAAAAAACCCTAATATTCCAGAGTAACCATTTGTTCTAAGAATCTTATCAGCTACATTTTCTGTATCTACTTAAATCAACCTCTCAACTCGGAATATGCATCCATATATGCATGGTAAGGGAAAGAAAGGCAAGAGAAGAGAGGGAAATAGAAAAGGAGGGATATGATTAAAAAATAAAGGGACTTTTAATTTTGTCTGTGTAAATTTTCAATGGAGCATAACATTCTTTGGTCCTGAATTTAGGGATCAGATACTTCTGTCTATGTTAAAAGTAGCATTTCTCTTTCAAGATGGACTAAATTATTTCTACAAAGAGGCGAATGAATGCTTAAACCATAGTAGCAAAAATTTTCTTTTTCTTTCTTTCTTTTGGTATGATATCTATGTTCTTGGCCATCTCCTCTGTCCTCTTTTCACTTTTTCTTGGTGATGCCATTCATTTCAGTTAGCACTTCTCTACAAAACTGAACCTTCTGAAAGTTGTATCTCCAACCTTCTGAGTTGTATCTCCAACTCTAGCTTCTCCCCTGAAGTTGCAGTCCCACATCTCCAATTGCCTATTGGACATCTCCCTCTGAATGTCCTTTTGAACCACAAACTAAACAGAGCTTAAATAGAAACTCATCATCTTTTCCAGACTCCCAAACCTATTTCTGTCTTTCCTATTTTTGTTTTTCTCCAACCCTTACCTTTTTCCTGAGCTCTATCTCAGTATCTTTAATTGGATGTCCTATCAGCACCTAACATGTTCAAAATCTATCTTTCCCCCAAAATCTGCTTTTCTTTTGACTTCATTCTCTTTGTCAATGGTGTCACCATTTTTCTGATTTCTAGTATTTGACAACTTGGTCTAAATTTTTCATTCTTCTGTACGCTTCAATGTTCACATCCAATCAGTTGCTAAGCCATGTAAATTCTACTCATGCAATAGCAGTTGCATTTATCCTGTCTTCTCTATTTCTACTGTCACTCAATCAGTATTAGAGTCTCATTACCATTCACCTGGATTACTGAAGTAGTTTCCCAGTCTTCCACCTCTGACTTGTCCCGCCTTCAGCTCATCCTTCAGACTGTTGCCAGATTACCATTACATCTATATCTATCTATCTCTCCGTCTATCCATCTGTCTATCTATATCATATCATTCTTTTTTTTCCCTCAAATTTATTCTATGGCATTGAATTGTCCACTGAATGTAGTTCAAATTCCTTAGCTCAGCTTTCAAGGGTCCCTCCTTGTAATATGGTGACCTTTCACCTTGCCAAATTCATCTGTTGTATACTTCCTATCTCTGTGCCTTTCCTAATGATTTTCTCTGTGGCTCCCATACTGCTCCTCTCTAGTTCCTCCTCCCTGCTGATATTTTACTTATCCTTCAGAGCCTAGCTCTTTCATGAAGCCTTTCCCAGTTCCCCTAGTTGGATCATAGGATCATAAATTTAGAGTTGAAAGGAAACTTGGAGGTCACCTAATCTAATTCCCTTATTTTATAGGAAGCCTCCCTAACCCCTCTTAATTCCAGTGCTTTCCCTTTTTAAGTTTTTTTTTATCTATTCGGTATATAGCTTGCTTTGCACATGTTTGTTTGCTTGTTGTCTCCTCTGTTAGATTGTAAGCTCCTTGAAGGTAAGGATTGTTTTCCCCCCTTTTTTATATCTCTAGCACTTAGCACAGGGCCTGGCATATAGTAGGTACTTAATAAATATTTATTGAATTGAATTACAGATTAGAAAACTGAAGCCCAGAGTGTTTAAGTGATCTGCCTAAGGTCACACATACAATAAGCATGAGAGGTAGGATTTGAACCCAGATCCTTTGACTCCAGAGCCAGTACTCTTTTCACTGTACCATGCTGTTAGTAATTATTACCCTTCCCCACTTAGACCTTTTTTCATAAGTTGTATTATTCTATACTGAAGTCCTATTTTGATGCCTCATCATAAAATGAAGGTAATGCAGAGTTCTCAAAGACTATGTCAATAGGCTCTGAGCTGCTTCTAAAAGTAGGAAAGGCTGAGCACAAGTCTAATGATGCACACTCTATACATGTTGCCTGAAGACTAGGTTAGCTAGATTCAGAGACCAAGTCAGTCACTAAGTGATGAATATTACTTTTTTTAAATATTTCTAATCATAGCAACTACTCAACAAATATTGCAAGGTGTTGTGCTAGAGACTGAGGATTTGTTCTGGGCCTATGATTTTATAGGGAGCTACCCTTTACTAATGCAGGTCTGCAACTGGTCTGCAATTTTTACCTTAGAAAGTTGCCTAAGACCCTGAGATATTAAATGATTTTCCCAAGGTCACAAAGTCAGTATTTGTCAAAAGCAGTACTTGAACCCAGGTCTTCCCATCTCCAGGACTACCTCTCTATCTACAACTCTACCACTATATCTTGTTCAAAATATAACTAAATTTTGGGGGTGTTTTGAATGCTGCTTTTACATCAATAACTGCAGCTCTAATTTTTACTCGAGTATTCACAACATTCCCATATGGAGACCCTCCCCAGCCTGTTCCCAAAGTCCCCAAGTGAAAAATCCATTCCACCCAGTGGCCAATTCGTTGAGTATTCTGAAATCATGCTTATAATCATCAATGACATTTCTCAGCCTGCTATTGGATGAAACCATCTGACTGTATTGTGGCACCCCTTAGATTCTGAGCCACATAGAAGTTCCCCAAATCTAAGTTTATAAACTCTTACATCATCACTCTGATTTTGAAAATGGATAACTTAAACGTTGATAGGCTTTAAAGAGACAACTAGGCCCTAGCTTCTACTCACACAGCTCTGTGCCTTTTCTTCTATTTTGAAAAACACTTTTAGCCCAGAGATGGATTAGCATCAGCATAGCCCCTCCACCTTTGGCATGTGTACTGAGGATGGGCAGCCATACAGACATTCCCAGCTGGGAGCCCTCCCTTCAAACACACGGAAAGTATATACACGGTCTGGGGCAATTCAATCCCATCTGTTAAGATGGCGTCATGCCAGCTTGGGAGTTGACTGAACCCTCTCACTGGGTCTGAAATTACATGCAATGATGGGCTTAGTTCACCATGTCTTTGAGGAGTAGTCCTTCGTAAGGGTCAGTATCAAAGCATTTATATCAGTCTTCCCTAGTCCTGAGACCATACGTATTGTCCTACACAGTAACCAAATATCCTCCTTCAAGGAACAATACCTTTCCCTCTGTTTTTCTTTAGAGCAACAAATTTGCCATTTTCCTTTTCCTGCCTCTAAAATATTCTCATACTTTAAGACATTTTGATAGAATTATAAACTATTTCTTTACTTTTCTTTCTAAATTCCTATTTATGACTTTCAAATGTTGATGTGAGGGAAACTACTATGCCAAAATCTCCAAATACCTAAGTAAAAGAAGATATTTACAGCTTACAGATTTGTCTCCCTGCCAAGCAGACAGGCTGTATTATGGTGAACACCTTGAAAACCCATTACAGATATTGAGAGTGTCAAAATACATTTAGCAGGAAAGCATGGCATATAGTTTTGAAATTTAAAGAAGTTTAATTTCCTTTTTTTTAAAAAATGATTTTATTTTTATGTACCCAGTATTAAGGAACCACATATTCATGGTTCCTTCCCTTGCTTTCACTCCATTCATAATGGAATAATGTCTGTTCGAATAAGGTGTTCTCAGTATTTTTTTCTAGCTTTCTTTAAATTTCTTTGTTAGTTTTTGAAGAAAGTAGTGAGTTGATTTTATCTAATTTTAAGATAAGAAGTTATCTTCTCTTAGTGAAAACAAAAAGGACTAGAAGCCAATAAAAATTCAAGAAATCTACCGATTGAATGCAAAAATATAAACCTGATTGCAGTGAACCTTTCCCCTCCTTACCCACCAAAGGATAAGTATTATTACCATGATTTATCCTGAGGGCTGGTTTGCAAGATGACTGAATTTGTTTGGCTTCTCTATGAAATTTCTAAATTGGTGCAGACAGCATGATTAGTGAAGAGATGAATTTTCAAAACTATTTCCTTGAATTTTCATAAATCATCCATGACAAAAGCATTGGATTCATACTGCTGGGACTTCAAATACTCAAATCATTTTTGTGGACTTAATTCCCAGCTAGTAGGCTTAGACATTTAATATTTTTTTTTTTAAAGAGGGGAAAGCTACAGCTTTGTGCCATCAAGATTTCCATGGCTATGTATCTATCATTGATCTATTCATTATTTATATGTGTAACACACAATATTTTTCATTTCATTTTTAGAAATCTCATTTCTTTTTAGATAATTTCTAGTTCATTTGGGGGAATTGTATTGAAGTCTTTAAGAGTGAAGTTCCATATTTAGTCTATATTTTAATTAGAGTTGGGCTGTGAAGTGAAAATACTCCTAATGTCATTAAACAGTTTGTTGGTGATCACTTAAGGATAGGGCAGAGCCAGCACGGTTCACAAAGGACAAGCCAGGCCAAACAGAGTCATTCATATCCTTGTGAACAAGACGTGGTCTGGATGATAATGCAGTTAAATAGTTCTGTGGCTTTTTAATTTCATTTCAATAAATATTTATTAAATACTTATGTGTAAGGCCTTGGGGATATAAGACACAAATTAAAACAATCCCTATCTTCAAGGAACTTACATTCATTGGGAAGAGGTAACATTGCTGCATTATTGGACCTAGAGAATGTGGCTTAATGGACCATTTCTTGGACAGAGGACACAGGATATTTAATAAGTAATGAATTGAACTGACCTGAACCTGGATCTTTAAGAACATATTATAGGGCCCTGTTCTTGGTCTTATTTTATTTAGCCTTTTAGTTGGGTTCTTAGATGAAGACATTGATCATGAAGTCTGTGGAACATACAAAACTTGGAAGAATAGCTAATGTTCTGGACAACAGAATCAGGACCCAAAAATATGCCAGTTGGTTGGAACAATGATTTAACTCATACAAGATAAATAAATTTGTTAGAGATAATGTACACTTAGGTTTTTTTTTTTAAACAACTGGACGCATTATAGCTCAAAATTCTGCAAAACATTATTAAACAGCCCCTTATGCCTTATCAAACTCTAATGCTGGGTTACTCTATCTAGCTTGTCTTTTCTAATCTGCTAAGTAAAACTAAAGGAAGACATGCAACTAATCTAACTGGGTCTTCTTGAAATATATCTGGTCTCTTGAGACTTTCAGCCAAGATGGTTGCCTGAAGGTGAAGCAGAGGCCTAATGATGATCAAGAAATCCAATGAGAAACTATATTAACCAATAAGGAGACTTTTTTTCACCTTAGAACTGCACAAGAGGTCATCCAGAAGTCTCAGGGCAATAGGAAAAAGGGCTGGAAGAAAGGTCAGTTCCAGCAAAGGCCAATCTCCTGATATGAGCAGAGAGGGGCAATGGATGTGTAAAGCCATATGGTTATATGTCTGGAAAGAAGAAAGAGTGGCAGGCTTCCCCAAGAAAACTCCAAGGGTGGGAACTTTGGAAGCCTTGGGGAATGGGAGCAGAGGCGTAGAGTTCCCTAATACTTTGTCCTAAGAACAGAGAAGGCCTTGGAAATCCAATGCTTAGAAGCTCAAAGATACAGTAGGGCCTAACTCCAGTAGTAAGAGGTCAGTAAAGGAACCCAGGAAAAGACTAAATGGAGCCAACCACCACACCCAAAAGTGCAGCACCGGGGCAGAGTTTGACCTTGCCACATAGTCCCAATTCTACAACTAAAGCTAAAGAAATGAACACATCAAAGAAAACACTAGTCAGGATAAAAAATTATTGTAAGTCTAGAGATAATCTGTAACAACTACAAGTAGATACTCAAAGAAAAAAATGGACTTTCCACAAGCAGTACATGAATAGCTAGAAGAAATTAAGAGACAATAATTAAATAGAAGCTCTAGAAGAAATAATTAGAAAGAGTATAAATAGCTTAGAATAGAAAGTCCTTATCCTAGAAATAGATTCCAAATTAATGACTTCACAAGACAGCAAAATTAAGAGTAAAATTGAAAGATTCAAAAAAAGAAGAAAATACTAAATATATAATATTAAAAAAATTAACCTGGAAAAAAAGGGCAAGGGGAGATAATTTAAGAATGATTGGACTCTATGGAAACCAAGATAAAAAAATCCTCAACACTATATTTCCTGAAAAAATGAATGAAAACTGCCTAGATCTATTAGAACTAGAGGGTAAAGACAGAAAGAATTCACAGATAACCTCCTCAAGGGAACCCCCAAAAGAAAAGTCTCGGGAATGTCATAGCCAAAATTCAAATCTCTAACAACAAATTTGAAATACTGTTAGGCATCCAGAAATAAGTAGCTCAAATACCAAGGAACTACAATCAGGATTACACAAGATCAGGCAACTTCTACCGTAAATAAGAGGAGATCTTGGAGTAGAATATTCCAAAAGGCAATAGATATAGGTCAACCCTGCAAGAGTGATTTACCTTGAAAAGATAGGTATAAGCCTACTGGAGGAATTTAATGAAGGAGAAGACTTTCAAAAATTTCTGATGAGAGGATCAGAACTGAATATGAACCCTGAAATAAAACATAAGTAAAGAGAAACTTAGAAAGAAAGTTATCTGAGGATTTGGAAGAAACTGTATGATGATATAGTGCTAATATTCTAATAGGGTGGAAAGAAACAAGTGTTGCTCTTAATGTTCTCAAAGGATATTGACAGAATTAAATAAGGAAAACAGAGGTCTGGAAGTGAATCTGTTTCATTCCAAGGGTTTAAATATGAGAAACAGGGAGGGGTGGTCAAAGGAATACAATAATGTAGAAAGGAAGAAAGGGGCAGAATTTGCTATTTCTTATGAGGGGGATGTATGAGGAGAAGGGTATACAAATATGGAGGAGGTGGGGAGAGTAGGCATCAGACAAACCTCACTTCTTAGACTACTGGAGAATGGCTGAACAAACTGTGGTATGAAAACATAAGAGAATATTACTTAAGAGTTGGGAGACAGATAGACACCAAAAGTGAATGAATAGCCCTGAAAAGCCCTCACAGCAGAGGTGCTAGTCTTTCTTAGACATCCTAATAAGAAACACATTTGGAAAAGAAAGGTTCACAGACAGTTAAAATGAAAGTCTAACCTAGAATTTATTTTGCTTAGGGAGAATTTAAAAAGCAGGGATGGTAATCATGATCTCAGAGAAGTAAGTAGTAAAAATAGATAAGGTTCAAAGAGATAGAGAAACTATATTATGCTGATTGACAACACAGATAAATTGAACAGTATCTGTATCTATACTTAATGGCAAAGCATCTAAACACTCAAAGGAAAAGTTAATTGAATCATGTGGAGAAATAGCAAAACTAATAGTTGGGAACCTCAATGTTTGCTTCTCAGATCTAGACAAAAATGTCAAAAATATTAATGATAAAGAAGGTTAAGGAACTAAAAATGTTTTGGAAAATTTAGGAATAATGGATCTCTGAACAGGAGCAGAAATAATTATACTTATTTCTCATATGTGCATTGTACCTTTATAACACTCGACTATGTGCTAGTCATAAAAACCTCATAAACAAATGCAAAAAAAATAAAAAATACTAAAGATATACCTTACTGATCACAAAATAATAAAAATGAAAGATTAAAATATATAAGGAGACTCAATATCTTAATCCTAAAGAAAATATTTACCAAAGAACAAATCAAAGAAACAACTTTATCAAAGAAAATTACAACAATCAAATGACATACCAAAACTTTTGGGATGCAACTAAAATAGTCCTTAGGGGAAAACGTCTATTTCTAAACATTTTAGCCAACATAACAGAAAGAAAAACAGATCAATGAATCGGGCAGGTAGCTAAAAAAACTAGTCTAAGAGTAGCAGTCATTGAAGTCAGTATATTAATTATGCCATCTGACTAAAAAAAACTAATAAAATTTTACCCCTGGTTCCTTAACCAAGTGGGAACTCATCTCAAGTGAATACAATCAATCAAAGGCATTTCAACTAATTGTGAAAAGGCCTTGATCCATTAAGATAGTTCTGATGAATTATTAGATAAACTGAAATAATTTTGTATAGGAACAGTGCAAAGTAGCTGAGGAAAGTTGGTCACATCCTAGAAATGGCAAGCTAGATGGAGATTTTATATACATATATATACATACATATATATGCACATATATTTTAAATTTAAAACATTTTATTTAAATTTTGTATAAAGAAAAAATAATACAACATTCCCCAGACAGAGAGTCACACTATGCCCAAGAGAAGGGTAAGATGAAAAGGTGCTGAAGACGGGAAGTAGCAATTTCGAGCCAGAATTTAAATAGTAAAGTAAATGATATCAATCAATAAACACAGTAAGATGGATACTAGAAGACGTTAGAAAGACACCCTTTACTCGTATGAATTAATGCAGAGTGAAGTGAGCAAAACCAGGAGAACCATTTATACAATAATTACATTTCAAAGAGAAATAAATTAAAAAAACTTAAGAGATCTAGTCAACACAATGATCAGCCACAATTACAGAGGATACTCTGATGAAAGATGCTATCTACGTCCTAATAGAGAGATGAAAAATTTATGGTACAGATTGATATTTTTTTCTTTGTACATGGCCAATGTGGGAACCTGTTTTGCTCGACTATGCATGTTTATTAAAAAAGGTTTTGCTCCCTCCTACTTCATTGTCTTTTTAAAATGGATGGGAAGGACAGAAAATAGACTTCTACTAATTGAAAAAACAATTAAATTAAAAACCAAACCCTTCAGAGTTACCTTTAGCAACTTTGGGACATAGTAGCCAGTAACTAGGCAGCTTCTTGTCAGTGCAGTAGGTATTAGAATAGTCCTCTTAGATTATGTGCTACATGGTAGAGGATTTGTGTGGGATGAATATTTTGGGCCCTATTGGAGAGATACCCCACACAGGACTCTCATTATTAGACACTTTAGTTTTTTGGATTCACAGAAAAAGTCATTGCTTGTTTGAATGTTTATTATAGATAGCTATTATCTTGCTGTACTAACTATGAGTATTTCAGCTAACATAAAAGTATAGATTTTGCATCCTAAAATATTAATGCCTAACAGTTTACCTAGAGCACAACAGAATGGTTCATAAATGTTCATATTTTTTCTTTTTCTTTTTAAGTAGACCTTAAATGCTTGTCTTATTGTGACATGAATCCAGACAGCTCATCTCAGTTCTTTCTAGACTAAAGGTCCATAGCATAAGTCTGCCTGTTGGACTCAGAACCCTGAGTAATCAACCTTAGGTGCTGGCAGCCTCACACTTTGTCAGGCCTAATCGATCTTGTTTCTTTAGTCTCAGACTAAGCCTACCTTTAAAAAAAATTGTTGGTGAGTTTGGAAACCCCATTTGGATTGCCTTGGCAATGGCAGTGATCCATTGGGACATATTTCAGGTACTTTTTATACAACTTTTGACAAAATACAACATTTGTTTATGTTTAAAACATTAAAAAGCATAGGAATAAATAGACCATTTCTTAGTATGATAAATATCAAAGGTTATACTATAATCACATTAGAGGATCAAGGAAGGAGATACCTTTCACAACTAGGGAAGAGGGGAAACGTTTTTAATCAAACAAGAAATAAAAATGATGACAGGAGATAAGATGGATAATTGTGAATGGAAATGAAAGTTTTTGAAAACTGAAAAGCACAAATGAAATAAATGCAGTTAGAATTAGAAAGAAAACAGTTAATTGGGAAAAAAATCCATCCTGAAAATTTTACTGATCAAGTTCTGATATCCAAGATATATAGTGAACTGTTACATATATTTAAGAACAAAAGGCATTTCCTAATAGATAAATGATTCAAAGATGTGAAAATGCAGTTCTAAAAAAGAAGAAAGCTCTAATAGCATATGAAAAAATGTTTCAAAGCATGATTAGAGCAATAGAAATTAAAACAACTCTGAAGTTCAACTTTATCTTCCACCCCTCAGATTATCAAAGATGACAAAGAAGGAAAATAATAATTAGTGCCATTAGTCAAATGATTAATGAACTATTGGTAAAACTGCCAATTGAGCCAACTATTCTGGAAGGCAGTTTGGAACTGTATCTAAAAAGACACTAAACTGTGAATGCACTTTGGCCTAGTAACACCACTACTGGATATATACCCCAAAGAGAGGGGAAAAAAGAGAAAGGACCCATCTATACAAAAATATTTATAGCTTAACTTTTTGTTGTTGCAAAGAACTGGAAACAAAACAGGTTCCTGTCAACTCAGGAATGGCTAAGCAAATGATGGTATATATGTATGGAAAGTTACTGTGCTGTAAGAAATGTTGAAAAGGATGGCTTAAGAGAAACATGAGAAGACTCATATGAATTTATGCTGAGTGAAGTGAGTAGAGCTAGGAGAACAATTTATATACTTTTCTACAACACTGCAAAGGAAAACAACTTGAAAAAACTTAAATCTATGACCAACTTAAAAAAAATTTTAATCAATATAACGAACAATCATGACCCAGAACACTATGATGAATCATGCTTCTCACCTCTTAGAAGAAAGTTATGAGACATACTTTTTTTTATATATGTTCAATATGCAGATTTGTTTTACTTGACTAAACTTATTTATTATGAGGGAAGGCTTTTATTTGATGGGGGGAGGGGAAAGTAACAAGGAAGAAGTAAGATAAGTAGGGATAATGATATATGTGTATATATGTTTGCCATGTGTGTATGCATATACACACATGTATATATATATATATGTTTATATGGAAGTGTATGTAAACAAAAGTTGTAAAAAAATCTAGAGGTTTTAGTGTAAGCCCAGTATCACCCAGCAGAGTGGCATGGAAGCTCAAAAAACTACTGCTATGTAAGACATGAGGTATATAGTTCCATTTTACCCTAACCTGGTTAGATCACAATCTGGTATACTTGTACAGCTCAATTGGACCCTCTCTGCAGCAAAGTAATCCTTTTGTTTTTCGCTAATTGATTCTCCATACCACTTCCCTCAGTGCCTGTTCCATACTTTCTCATCTCTCCAGTAGCACCATCTCCCCCAGTCACCATCAGCTGAGGACCTTCCTTTGTAACACACACACACACACACACACACACACACACACACAGAGGCCATTCACCAAGATCTCTCTTCTTCCCTTCTCATCATCCTCTACTATCTCTTCCTTGACTCTAGTCTTTGATGAAGAGGTAAACCTTTTTCTTGCCAAGGTGAACCTGTCTATATGTACCCTTGATCCTATATCTCCATTTTCCAGCAGTTGCTCTTATTGTTATCTCCACTTTTTAAATCTCTTTCTAGCTACTGTATCCTTTCCTGCTGCTTACTACATACCCACATTCCACCCCCAGCCCCCATTAACCCTACTCGCTCTCATCCTATATTTCTCCTTTCCTTCTCAGCTAAACTCCATGAAAAAGTTAGCTATAAGCCAAATGTGAAAGTACCTGTCTGTTGCTATTGGGGAGGCTGAGGCTGGCAAATCTTTGGAGCTCAAGAGTTCTGAGCTATAGTGAGCTAAGCTGATTTGGGTGTCTGCACCAGATCGATAAGCTGAGGCCCTCAGAGTAAGGGACCACCAGGTTGTCTAAGGAGGAGCAAACCAGCCCAGGTCAGAGGTGGAGTAGGTTAAAGTTCCTATGCTTACACAGTGGGATGGACCTATGAGTAGCTCCTGACTTTCCAGTCTGGCTGAGATAGGGAGAATTATCTTTAAAAATATAAGATAAATTTATCTATCTTTGATGCCTCTACTTTCTCTCTTTTCACTTAATTCTACATCCTATTCAGTCTAGTGTCTGATCTCATCAATCTACTGAAACTGCTCTCTTGCAAGTTATTCATGATCTCATAAATGCAAATCTAACGGCTTTTTCTCACTTCTCATCCTTCCTAACCTCCCTGAAGCATCTGATACTGTTGAACACTATCTCTTTCTGGATACCCTCTTCTGAGTATTTGTGACACTATTTTCTTTTGGTTCTCTTCTTATCTGCCTGCTCCTCAAGTCTTTTTTTTGTTGGATCTTCATTCATGCCATGTCCTCTATCCTGTGTCTCCCACTCTCTCTGTACTGGGACCTCTTTTTTTTTCCCCTATCTCACTTGTTGATCTCATTATGGATTCAATGACCATTTCTATGCAGATGATTGCCAGATCTACATGTAACACTAGGTGTTGCTATAGAGTTGGAGGGCCTCTGAGTTACACAGCAAAATAGATTAGGGTCATAACCTGATGGAGCTCATTGAAAAGCCTGGGTTCATATTGATTTTGCCCTTCGGAGTGTAGTCACAAAATATATGAATGACTCATGATCATGCCATTTGTTAAAGAGAAAGAAACTCTCTAACAACAATGGGGTAGGGTTGGTATCCCAGCCCTGCCTTAGGAAAGGTCATTATCTCCTATGTTGCTCCCCAATATTTTCCAAAGCCCTCAAAAGTGGGGTACAAAGAATTCATAGTCAACCACAGATGTTCATGAGATTAGATCAGTTGGATGCAGTCTTTAATAGAATAAAAGGGCATTCTTAGAAAAATTGGTGCCAACCACAGCTATCTGAAGTAAGGCAGGGGACAGGGATAAAAACCATTAATAAAAACCATATTCTCCATGTATTTGCTTCAAATACCTGAAAGACTAACTTTCAGAAGGGGGAGCAGATTAATTCTGTGTTACTTCCAGGGAATGGAACTAGGACCAATAGGTAAATACAGAGAAATGAACTTTAGCTAAATATAAGGCTTTCTAGTAGTCCAAAAAATGAAATAGGCTATCTTTTGAGGGAATGAGTTCTCTGTTACTGGAAGTGTTCAAGGAGAGTCTGGAAGAACATCTGTCAAGAAAGCTATAAAAAGAACTTTCTCATGGAGTAAGAGGTTATCTCAAATGTCCTCCAAGTTTTCTTTCAACTCTGACATTTTATAATTCTTTACCTGATATCAAAGATTTTTAGTATTTTGGATATGTGGATTTCCCAGCTACATTGGTAGCAGAATTATTAAAAGAAGAAATAACCATTGCTTAGATGCTTTTAAAGTAATGGCTTAGGCCAACAGTACAAAGAAGTCTGAATATACTTGACATGCTAGTTCATTATGGTAACTTCATTAGTCTAGCAGTCAAAGTCCTTTGTGATTTAGTTCCAATTTACTTTTAAAGTTTTAAATCTCATGTTACTTCCCTTCAAATACCCTTATCTCTAGTCAAACATTTTCTTATTCCCTTAGGTTTACAGGATTGGGAAATGAAAGGAACCTTAGAGATTTTATTTTATAAATGAAGAAATTGAGGTCTGGACAGTTTAAGTGACAACCTACTTATAACACAGATAGTAAGAAGCAGAGCTGGGTCTCAAAGCCAGTTCATCTGACACTAAATTTAATGGTTTTTCCCACTGCATCACATTGTGCTTTTATGACTTTGCTTACACTGTTCCTTGTTTTAATGCCCTCCCTCTCCTCCTCTAATTCTCATCTCCACCTGTTGAAATCCTACCCCTTTCTTCAAGGCTCAGCCAAAAAGGTACCTCCTCTATGAATCTCTTCCTAATCCCATCCCCAGCCAGAGGTGATAATTCTCCTCTAAATTCTCACAGCACCTTTTCTTCATCTTTCTTATAGCAACATCCTATGTTTTACTGTATTTATATACATGGTTTAATGGAAAGACTGTTAAGACTTGAAAGGCCTGAGTTTGAAGTCTGGCTTTGCTATTTACTACCTGTTACCTTAAGCAAGTCATTTAACTTCTTGGTGCCTCAATGACATCTATAAAATGGGAATATTTGCCTTACCTACCTCACAGAGTTGCTGTGGGAAAAGCAATTTGTAAATGCTAATGAACTGTGACTGTGAATTGTTATGTCATCTCATCTACTGGACTATAAACTCATTTAGGACAGGTACTATGTATCATAGGTGCTAAATAAATATTTTTTTTGAATGAATGGATTCTGAATGCCTATTTTATGTATTGAGTCAGTCCCTCTTCCCTCTTGTGTCTCTTTGCAACTGAATTCTCTCTAACCCCCTACCAATGAGACCTTCCTTTGTTCTGACAATGACTCAAGTCCATGGCTTGGTTCATATGCTTGAGCTATGCCTTTGACCATAGACTTTAAAAAGGAGGTCAGACTTGCACAGGGAAATCAAAGAAGCACTGACATGGACATGCACTTAATTTACTTCCTCACATATTGATGGAAACACTGACATGAGGAAGAAAGGCACACACAATAACTAGCATCTGAAAGGAGACTCAATGACTGGCCATAAAGGGTTGGTCTATTAGTCAGTCAACAAGTATTTATTAAATGCCTATTATGTTCCAGGCACAGTGAGAAGCACAGGGATACAAAAAGAGGCAAAAGACAATCCCTGCCCTCAAAGGAGCTCACAATTTAATGGGGGAAACAACAAGTAAAGAAATACGTACAAACAACTATACCCAGGATAAAAATGAAATAATTAAAAGAGGGAAGACACTAGAATCAAGAGGGGTTGGGAAGATTTCCTATAAAAGATGGAATTTTAGTGTGACTTAAAGGAAACCAGAGAAAACAGAAGGCAGAGATGAGGAAGGCAAGAATTCCAGGCATGGAGGACAGAGAAAATGCCCAAACCAAGACACAGTGTCTTGTTCATGGAATAGCAAGGAGACCAGGGCCCCTGGATCACAAAATATGTGGTGGGGAGTAAGGTATAAGAAGATTGGAGAAGTAGGGGAGAGTTAGGATGTGAAGGGACTCTGAACACCAAATACAGGATTTTGTACTTCATCCTAGAGGTGATAGGGAGCTGCTGGCATTTATTGAGTAGAAGAGTGACATGGTTGAACACGAGCTTTAGGAAAATCACTTTGACGGCTGAATGGAGGATGGGGAGAGATAGAGTGGGAAGAACCCTGAGGCAAGCAGATCCACCAGCAAACTATAGTCCAAGCATGAGGTGATGATGGCCTATACCAGGGTGGTAGGTAGCAGTATGAACGGAGAGAAGGGGGCATATTTGAGAGATTTTATAAAGGTGAAATCAACAAGGTTTAGCAACAGATTGGATTTGGCGGGGTGAGAGATAGTGAAGAATCAAGAATGATACCTAGAGTGTGAGCCTGGAGGACTGGGTATATGGTGACACCTTTGACAGTAACAGAAAAGTCTGGAAGGGAAAGGTTTAGGGGGAAAGATAATGAGTTCAGTTTTGGATATGTTAAGTATAAGATAGAGTCTACTGGACATCTAGTTAGAGATACTTGAAAGGCAGTTGGAGATGCAAAACTGGAGTTCAGCAGAGAGGTTAGGGCTGGATAGATAAATTTGAGAATCATCAGAATAGAGATGAGAATTAAATCCACGGAAGATGATGAGATCACCAAGTGAAGAGTATAGAGGGATGAGAGGAAGGCCCAGAATAGAGCCCTGTGGGACAACTATGGTTAGAGGGGGTGACTGGGATGAGAATGTGGCAAAGGAGACTGAGAAAGAGTAGTCTAATATGGAAGAGGAGAATCAGGAAATTAGGTCCCAGAAATCTAGAGATGAGAGTTTAAAGGAGAAGAGAGGACCAATAATGTCAAAGACTGCAGAGAGGTAAAAAAGAATGAGGATTGAGATGTGAGACCCCAAAGGCGAACTTTTGGGATGCAATGTCAATATTTGGGGTATGATTAAAACATGGGTTATGCTTGAAATGCAAGTTAACTATAGTCAAAAATTCCTGGAAGGTTTAAAAGCAAAGGAAGTTGTTTTTAATCTTGCTAATTTGTATTATAACATGCAGCTCACAAACATGTATGCACAATGTATAAATAAATATTGTAGAATGAAACTAGATAACACAGTGGGAACTCAGTTAGAGAAGGTTTCCCTAACATCATAAAAATACCTCTCTAGGCAGAGAATAATTTCCAGTAACAGGGATAGGAGAATAATACTTCTTCGCTTCATGCCATGACTTCTAGAACAATCCTTTTGCAAATATATTTTTGATACAAATGGTTATACATAATGGGCCAAATAATTAGTTGTGAAAAGGGTTCTTACATGATTGTCACTGCAAATTCCACTGTGTTCAAAGGTTAAATGAATGGAACCAGAATTTCCTTATGCTTATAGATCAACATCAGAATTGATGTCAGGTAAATGACAATTTCAGTCAACACATGAAACAAAACAGTGAGGATTAAGCTATATTTGGAGAAATCTCCACTGATGTCAGAATACTTTTAAATGAAATAAAATTTTATACTCTAAGGACCTATACTACAATCCTGTTAGGATGTTTCCAAATTAAGTGTCATGTGAAAATATTATTCTCTCTGGGGAAAAAGCATATTCCTTTTCTTCTGGTGTTCCTTCTTTTAATTCCCCTTCCCTTTTTAAGTATCAGGCTATGTCTGTATGTGGTTGTATAATAAGGCTGCTGCCAACAAAAAACCAAAAATAATTATTTATACTGTTTTCACAGTGTATAGAATGGCCAAAGTTCACTTTGTCCAGTGATCTGTATTTGTTATTAAGAAAGGATAAATTAGCCCTAGCTTCAGTCTATTAATTAAGTCAAAAAGTATTTATTAAGCACTTACTATGTATCAGGCACTATGCTAAGTGTTGGAATACATCTACAAGCAGAAAGAAAGACAGTCCCTGCCTTCAAAGAACTTACATTTTAATGAGGGAAGACAGCTCATAAAAGGAAGCTGAAAAATTGTAGAGAAAGTCTACTGGAGACAAGTCAGGAGTATAGCATGGGGAGGAAGGAAAACATGGTTTGCCTGGTCCTACTACTTAAAGTGGAAGTTATGGAGGTTCCAGCAAATTAGAGGAAGAAGTCTAGGAGACAGAAGAAACTTCCAATGTGAGAAGCAGTCCAGGGATGGAGTGAGCTTCCAAAGTGAAGAGGGTTCTATGACATGGCAGAGAAAGTCCTGAGGAGGTAAGTCAGTCTAATGTGCAGTTATTATCAGGTTGAGAAAAGAGAGGTCTAAATTAAAGTCATATAAAGATTACTCTTTCAGTGATGAGAAAATGAGTAGGGCATGAAGAAGTCTGAGTTATCTTTATCTAGACATCCCAGTGGAACTTATCATGGTAGTTTTAAAGTATTCCAACGATAACTGAATTTCCTCCTACTGAACCAAGTCCAAGTCTTTTCTCCCACCTAAAATTTCTTTTTCTTTTAAAAAATTTTCCCCCCTAAAATTTCCATGGAAGTTGGAAAAACTACTTTAAGTACAGGTTTTTGTGGATATGTCTTAACATAGTCCATTTGTAAAGATGTTGATGAAGCCTACCAAACTATAAAGTTGAGAAATATGGGTTCCCTTCAAAAAAATTACAAGAGGACTTTTTCACCTATTAAGGGGTTCCCAAGAGTTTCTTAATCTCTAATTTCATATGTAATACTAATCTACATGATAACTCATTTTCTCATCTGATATGGTACGGAACAATAAAGAACAATGTTATCCACACATTAGGTGATGAGCAAATGCTTGTAAATAAATATGCAAACTCTCCATATACCTCAACCAGAAATCAACTCATTATCTTTCATAGTGAAGTCTATTTATAGGTGGTTTTCCATCTGATCTCCTTTAAGATGGCAGACTTTAAAAGGAAGAATACTGAATCTAGTAACGTTTAATTAGCTAGGGGTCTTTTAAGCTCTAGTTCTGTGAGAAACAGAATTTAAAGCAACATCTTCTGCCTTTGCTTATGCAACATTTACCTCTGGATTTAAAAGTTTTACTGGATTTTTTTTTTATTAGACTAGGTCTTTCTATTTTGCTCACGCTGGACGTGCAAAAAAGTTACTTACTTGCTTGGTCCTACTCTAATCAGCACAGAGCTTTGTCCTGTTCCATTTCTGACCTTGGCTAGTTTGTCTCTCTCAGGCAACCTGGTGGGCCTTGACTTCCAGCAGCTCACCATCTTGTTGCTGGGCTTAGTAAAAGACACCAGATCAACTTAACCCACTAAAACTCAGAACTCTCACATTCAAGAGTTCTACCAGCTTCCACTTTTCCCCAATAGCAGGGATTATCAGTGTGAGATACCACATCTGGCTTTGTTGGAAATTAAGAACTATAATTTTCTTTTTTATGTTTGGGAAAGTAGGTATTTTATGGTCATCCAAACTGAGTATTTTTCAGGGATTCAGATTTATAAGACATTTCATTAAAAAAAATCCTAATAAAATCTATTATATTCTTTGAGAGATAAACAGTGAAATATAAATATAGTGACTATTTAATGCAATGAATAGAAAACATATGGGCATTTAGAACATAATTTTTTAACTTTCCAAACTTTATTACAACCTATGTAATTGTTCAATTACAAATTATGTAATTGTTTCCTAAGTCAAATTCTTAATTTCTATTTTTCATAAAAATAATTTTAACTGTTGAAGGAAAAAATTAATCCTAATTATCTTTGTTTCCTAGAATGAATTGACCAATTGCATATCTTTTCTGGTCTTATCAAAGTAGCTGCCAGCACAAAAGCACATACAATTTTAAGTGGATTTTTGTTAGTTGGCTTAAAATTGATCACGCATTTTAGTTTCAGTAACTTGCAATTTCCGTACTCTTTGATAACATACTTTAAAGAACAAAACTCCTATAATGACAAACTTAAAAGAAATGAACTTTCTAAATGAAATATGAAAGCTGAGAAGAGACAGTTCTTTTAAAGAAACTATGAATTAAAATGACCTCGTGTTATGAAACTCTTCTCATATAATTTTTGATGTTGCTCATTTCTGTTTTGCTCTTAGGAATAAGGTTTGTATACCACTGCCATCTATGAATTGTGATGCACTTAAATAACATAACTCTTAATTGTTCATTCAAACTCAGTTTTGTACAGCGCTTTCTGTGCCTTTTAATGAGGTTATTCATCACTGCAAGCACAAGTATCTTTCAGAAGAAATCACTTTTAATGTATAACATTACAGGATAATGTTTTAATCCATGTAGAGTTCCCTTGAATAGCAGTAAAGTCTTTTAAGACCAGGGAGCAAATTCTCCCTTCTCCCTTGTCTCTCTTCTTTTCTCTCTCTCTTTTTTTCCCTCTCTGTGGATGTCTTTCTCTCTTGTTCTTTCTCCTTCCCCTTAGTGCATCCTCTATCAGCAGTTCATTGTTGATTGAAGAAATTACAGAACCTGGAGGTCAATCCTTACCTCAAAGCAGGGGTTCTTAACCTTTTTTTGTGTCATGGACCTTTTCACAGTCTGGTGGAGCCTATGAGCTGCTTTCCAGAATAATGTTTTTAAATGCACAAAATAAAATATAAAAGAAACCAACTATATTGCTATATGGTTATCAAAAAAATTTAAAAACAAAACAAGTTCTTTCACTCTAAGTTAAGAACTCCTACAAAGGGCTCACTGCTCAGGGACACACTGATAACACACCTAAACAAGGCTGTTAACTATGCCTTCTATCTACCCCAACACCCAACAGAAATTTAGTAATCCCAGAGCTTTATCACTGTTTAGCCTGTTTCACCAGCCTCATCAGCCACTACAAGTTGACATAATTATTTGTTGACAGGTGAATGCACAGGTGGATGATCTGGGCATACCAGCCAAGAATAATAGCTTGAGATATAAATCAAAGTAGTTCCTTGTGACTAACACATACTCTTCCACCATTTACAAGGAAGGACAAAACCTCAGACACTTTTTTAATGAGGTAATTTTTAGAATTCATTTCCTCAGCAATTAATTTGTCTTTTATTCTATTAAATGTGTAGGTGATCATCCAAGCATCTTCACTTTTATCTAAGCACTTACAAAAACGTCTACTGTCGATAGTAGCCTACTTCTATTGTCCACAACCAAATCAAACTATATTTTTGTGCCCACTCACTTTGACCTGCACACTCACTTCAGAAAGAAAATGAATTCATGTGCTGAGGTCAGAAGATTCACCAGTATGTATTCACAAATTCATAAGTCTTAAAATGGAAGAAAAATGAATAGCATGCCACTGTCCCAAACATATTTATTCATGGAAAAGAAGTATCTGTAGAAAATGCTAGCTCCAAACCTGATAGAACACAGGATAATTCAGAAAATGTGTAGCACTTATACTAGTCAATAAAACAACCTACTAACTCAATTTGTTGAGTTTGAACTTTAGTGTTTTTTCCCCCCTGGTCTATATGAGCCTTTTTCTTTTTCTTTTTTTCTGGGGGGTGGGTGGTGGTGGGGAATGTTGTTTATAGCTTTGCCTCCCCATTACTCACTTAGGACTGACTGATGAGTCCAGTACTAATGATAACATATTTTAGTTGGTTCTTAATAACACATGTGGCAACTTTGCTTTTCTGAATATTATCTAACCCAGTGTAATAATTTATAAGGGAAAGCTAGGTGGGGCATTGGATAGAGCGCTGGGCTTAGAGTAAGTAAAACTTGAGTTCCAATCTGGCCTCAGAAACTTACTAGTTGTGTAACCCTGGGCAAATAGCTTAACTGTGTTTGTCTCAGTTTCCTCATCTATAAAATGAGTTGGAGAAGGAAATGGCAAAACATTCCAGTTTCTTTGCCAAGGGAATCCCAAATGAAGTCACGAAGAGTTGAACATGACTGAACACCAACAACAAAAACAATTTCTAAGGATAAGGATAGAGACTAGACCTGTAGTTTCATTGATATGTCTCTACCAATGTACCTTCTTCGCAACTTATAGTCTTAGGTCATTGCCTAGAGGCAGGAGAGGTGAAGTGATTTGCACAGGGTCACACAACTAGTTACATTGCGAGATTTGGGACTTGAACCAAGTCTTCTTGGCTTTGAGGTCAGCTTTCCACCCACTACTCTATGTGGGCAGAATTTATTATGCAAATATGTGTGCAAATCTCAATTTATTGTGTGTGCAAATGAATCCTGATCTTTCCAAAGGACAGGTAGAAGCTTCGAGGGCCAGAAGTGGTATAGCAATGGGAATATTAGGCCTCTCATTCTATTCCTAGGGATAGATGGGGGCAGGTTACATCCAGTCAAGATAAGCTTGTTCAAGAATGTGTTGCCTCATAAGGATGACCCCAGAGAACTGTTTGTATTAAAGTCAGCCCTGGCATTGGAAGTGGTTATAAAACCAGTTACTTCCTTATCATCTCCATGTCTCAGTTAAAGTACAAAAAAGGGTAATTAATCCTTGGGCAGTACACAACAGAGATGGGCGTGGGAAACAGAAAAGAATTTTGAAAAAGTTCAAATAAACTTTCTGCCCTTGTCTTTTTACAGTAAACCAGATGATTAGAGTCTCTCTCATGACCCAAATTTCCCGAGGGTGTTACAAAGGGACCCTGACATCACACCACAGTGCATCCAAAATGAGTTGTGGAGTCAGCTGTTTCCCAGCTGCAGACACATCCTCTTAAAAGCCAAAATTCCCTCTCAAATCAAGGGGTGAACAGCCTGTATAGAAATGCAAGGGCATATTGGCATTTGAAGCAGAGGAGAGCTAATATTTAACTCTGTGTTTATGGAAGCAAGATTACACCTTTTCATTAAGAGTCATCTCAATGAATATGGAGGCATGCATCCTTGTACATCTTTCTTTTGTTCAGGAAATGGAACTTAACCCAGGTTCTAAACTTTAGTAGCTACATGACCATGGGCAAATGACTTAACCTCTTTTGAGTCTCACTTTCCTCTTCTATAAAATGAGAGTGTTGGATTAGATGGTCACTTTCAGTGCTAAGTGCTAGGCTGTAATCTGTTATCAGTATCATTGGTAGTGGCTTTGGGATAAGTTGTATACTAATCACACAATCCTAAAATTTTTGACATAATAACAAAAACAATTAACAGCTGGGAAAATAGGAACAAACAAAGCAATGAAAATAGGCTGTTCTCTTTAGAGGCATGCCATCTCAAGAGGAGAAAAGTATATTGTTTTTGAATTAGAAGGGACCTCAGAATTCATCCTACTCATTGCTTTTATAAAACAGGAAGTTGAGACTTAAGGAAAGGAAGTGACTTGCCTGAATTCCCATAACCAAGTGGTGACAGAAGTAGGATTCTAGGCCTGGCCTCCTGAGTCCCAATCCAGTTCTCTTCTCCTTGCCCCATGCCACCACTCTCAAAGCATGCTGAGAATACTAATTCTGTCTAACCAACACCTGTAAAAGAATATAATGCTGTGGCTCATTCTGCAAAGTGTTCTCTTTCTAGTTCCTGAAGTCTGTGTGTGGGAACCAATATCATAAGTACCTTAGCTGTCATCAGGAGATCTGGTGGTTTTATTCTAAAATCTCAACTTTAAGCAATAGTTACAGATTTGTTCCTATCTAAAGGAAAGGTTATTTCCTCTGGTACAGTACAGGCTTTTAGTATTTTCCTAAAGGGAGAAATACCACAGGACCAAGATGCTAGTAAATGACATGTGCAAAAAGGTAAAAATAATGTTAAAGGACACAAAAGGATATTTTAATATTACAGGAACATGAAAACAATATAGAATGTTTTAAAAGTTGAGAAAATATAATATGAACATGATTTTTGTCATATGTAATAGGTAAAATTCTATTAGAAAGCAATAAAGAGATGCAGAGGTGGAAATACTTTTACTTTCCAATATAAGCAGTATTTAGCACACACTCAACACACAAGTGAAATATGACAACCAGAAATAAAAGAATTAAAAAATAATTCAGGTAGACACAAAAAAGACAAAAAAACCGCAGTGTGAATGATGAATGTCATTTTATGATCTTAGTTACATTCTTTTAACTAATAAAAATATTCACTGATCTCACAGTTCAATTTACAATATCTAAATCTTCAAACCTGCTGAAAGAAGTCCATTAGGAGAAATAAGTAACTGCAGCAACTGTACTTTCTCCTTTGGTTACCTGAAAGTGAAAGTATTATACTTAGTTACCTCTTTCATTAGCTTTTGTATCTGCAACTGATTTACAAACTCAGCAAGAAATCTGTGTATTTATATCAGGTCAACATAACCTATTAAACAGTGAAATATTCAGCCATATAGAGGCTAAAATAATCCTGACTGATTTTCCCCTCCTCCACGCTGATCAGTCGTTTGACAATTCAATCAAATTGGCTTGCACAAACATGTAGCTTTTATCAATGACTTAATTAAACAAACTTTATTATAAAAGGTCCAGTGGATTCAGGTGGAAGATAAGCTGAGGGTAACTGAGTCTTTGCAAGTGTTTACAACACCACCATCTATTTACTTTGGACTGTGTAAATATCTATGACAGAGCAAGAGTTTCTAGAGCTCTGGTACTTAGAATACGTGCTCTGTGATGCTGGGAACTGCATCATCTTGTTATCATAAAATAAGGCTGCATCTACTTAAAGATCCAAGTGTGCACCAAGTCAGTGTCTTGTCATGAAGACTGAGGCAAGCACTGGCCTTGCAATGAACCTGCAGATTCTTTAATCTTGCTCTAATAGAACTAAGTACTGTGATTAAAAGAGGCTGGTGACTTCTTAAAGTCAACCTATTTACAGAGAATAAGATGCTTTTTGAAACTGCCATCCTATTTAAGCATTTAACAAAAAATTAATACTTTGTTACCCAAGACTCACAGGTGCAAAGTGACACAATCAATCAGAAGGCATTCTTAATTACAATCCGTACCTTCTGCTGTGGTATGCTGACAATTCCTCTTGAAGGATGGATGCCCTTTTTTGCAGAAAGTTAACCTACAAAACACATTAAATATGAAAAAGGTAGGTTTATCTAAATACAACCTATGTGCTGTGATTTTATTTAATTTACACAATGTCCTCGATAAAGCTTAGAAGATTTATTGAAAGTACATTTTGTGTTATTGACTAAAAGGAGTTTTATTTGTTTGTCTGTTGTTTTCATTCCTGGTAGGCTCGTTCCTATTCTTTAGTTTGACCTACCTTACTCTGATACCTCTCAACCCCAAGGGCTAAGACCTCTATTTTTCTTGCTTCCCTCAAGGTCACTGCCCTAACCTAGAAGAATACTGACGATACAGCCTACCTACAGAACAGTGGCAAAATCTTTCATAGTATCCTTATATAGAAGATGGAGAGATGGGGGCTAGGTGATATTTCTGTATAATTAGGTGAATTAGATGAAATTCAGAGATTAATGATTAACTGGTTCATTGTCAAATCACAAAGAGGTCTACCAAAAAGCAAGCCTTTATAAGTGCTTATTATTTGGTCAGTACTATGTTAAATGCTGGGGATAAAAAGAAAAAATAAAGACAATCTCTGTCTTCGCGAAGCTTATATTCTAATAGTGGAAAGAAAGCATACACACATAGACACACACAAAGTTGATACAAGGTAATCTTGCAGGGGAAGACACTAAGAACTTGGGGAAACAGGACTGATTGATTGCAAAGTCTCCAGGGGAGCGCCCCAGGGATCTGTGCATAGCTCTGTGCTAACATTTTTATTAATGACTTAGATAAAGGCATAAATGGCTTATCATATTAGAAGATGGCACACAGGTGGGTGGGATTACTAACACACTGGATGTTAAGAGTCAAAATTTTAAAATCTTGACAGGTTAGAAACATTGGGCCAAATTAAAACAGGTATAATTTCAAAGAGAATAAATATAAATCTCACAATTGGATAAAAAAATCAACTTCATTAGTATATTATAGTGAAGATGTGGCTAGACAGCAGCAGTCTTTTTGGAAAAAAAGATTTAGATATTTTAGTTAACTAAATGTGGAGTGAAATGTGAGTCAACAGTGTGATATGGCAAGAGAGTTAAAAAAAAGTCTTAGGCTGCATTAAGAGAGGTGTCACTGTGCTCAGGATCAGAAAGGTCACAGTCTTGCTGTCCGCTGCCTTAGGAAGACCACATCTCTGCAAACACTGAACATGTGCTAGGGAATAAAAACTTTGCAAATTCAGAAAAATAAATATTAAAAACATTCTTCACTGACTACAACACAATAAAATTTATCATCTACAAAGAACATTAAAAAAAGATTCAGGCTTTAAGGGAGACAATTTAATCCTCAAGAATATATGGGCCACAGAACAAAAACAAAGAGTAGATAATTTCATTTAAAAATTTCAAAAATGAGACAACATACCAAAACTTTTGGGATGTAGCCTTCTTAGGGAAAATTTATATCTCTAAAGACTTTAATAAAAAACAAAAATGGAACAAACAAGTTAGTGAATTAGGCTAAATACAATAATACAACTAAAAAACTAGAAAAGGAATAAATTTTTAAAAAGACAAATAAAAAGGGAATAAAATTGAAAATAATAAACTCGTTAAATTTTTTTTTTAGGCAATAGGGGTTAAGTGACTTGCCCAGGGTCACACAGCTAGTAAGTGTCAAGTGTTTGGTCTGAGGCCAGATTTGAAACCTGAGTTCAGGGCTGGTGCTTGATCCACTGCGCCACCTAGCTGCCCCAAAACCCATTAAATTGACAAATCAGGAGCTGTTTTGTTTTTTTTTTTAAATAAATAAAATGTTAGCTAATCTGATCCAAAACCAGCTAGCTATCACAGGAAGAGGTAGCTTATTGGACCTAGTCAGGAAGACCTGAATTCAAATCCTGCCTGCGACACTATATGATTTTGGGTAATTCACTTAACCTCTCTCTACCTTAGTTTCTTTCTCTATAAAATGGGGATAATAATAGCACCTACCTGTCAGGGTTATTGTGAGAATAAAATGAGACTACTTGTAAAGTGCTTTACAAATCTTAAAAACACTATGTAAATGTTAGCTATTATTATCCAAAATAATAGCACAAAACCAAACTGCCATAATCAAAAAGGAAGTCCCAAGAAATGACGAAATATCTATTACCAACAAAACCAACAAGTAATAAAAAATTATTTAAAACTTTTTCCCTGTTTATATAGCAAAAACTTAATACATTGAATAGGTGAATATTTGCAAAAATACAGGATACACAGATTATTAGACAAAGAAATAGATAACTTAAATATAACCCAATCTCAAGTAAAGAATTTGAATATGCCATAAAGGAACTTCCAGAGGATAAAATCCCAGGATCAGACAGATTTATAAGTAAATTATATTAAATATTTATAGAACAATTAATTCCAATACATAAATTGTTTACAAAAACAGGGAAAGATTGAGTCCTACCAAACACTTTCAAGGAGCCAAATACAGCTGAGAAGAAAACTATAGGTCAAATATTCTTAACCTTTTGTGTATATATGTATCTAGAAACCCTGATGCAGCCTGGTAGAGCCTATGGAGCTCTTTTTAGAATAATGTTTTAACTGAATGAAATAAAATACATAGGATTACAAAAGAAGCCAATTATATTAAAATAAAGATTTTTTCCCCCATCCAAATTCATGAATCCTTCAGGCATCTGTAGACCCCTGGTTAAGAAGGTGGGGTAGACCAATATCTCTAATGAACAATGACCCAAAAATACTGAATAAAATATTATCAAAGGGGCTACAACAAAATATTAAAAATATTATACTTAAATATTAGTGAGTATACAAAATATTAAAATATTATATGACTGGATTTATACTGGAAATCAGGGTTGTCTCAATATTAAGGGAAATTATAAACATAATAGACCTTATTAATTTAAAAAAACAAGATTACATAATTATATGAAGAGATGCAGAAAAATCTTTTGACAAACCACAATATTCTTTTATGTTTTAAAAAAAGAGGAATGAACTATCCTTAAGATGGTAAATATTATCTATCTAAAACTAAGAGTTAGCATTATTTGTAAAGGAGAAGAAATGTTAAGGGCTATTCTAGCAAGATCAGGGGTAAAATAAAGAGGCAAAAGGTCACTACTATTCTTTGATATAGTTCTAGAAATTTTAGCTACAATAATAAGACAAGAAAAAAAATTGAGAAAATAAGCATAGGCAAAGACAAAGCAATATTACTACCTTTTACAGAGATGTTGGTTTTCTTAGAGAACTAGAGCCAACTAAAATTATTTTACAATTAATAAGCAGAAGGACATAAAATAACCTACAAAATCATCAGTCTTTGTATCTATTACCAACAAAACCAAGCAGGAAAAGATAGAAAAAGAAA
Source organism: Vombatus ursinus (assembly GCF_900497805.2). NCBI lineage: Eukaryota > Metazoa > Chordata > Mammalia > Diprotodontia > Vombatidae > Vombatus > Vombatus ursinus. The sequence continues at coordinate 25,292,259 of NW_020954579.1, forward strand.
TCCTTTCAAAATAACGATAGAATGTATAAAATATTCATGAATCCAACTACTAACATGCACACAGGAAATATATAAATAGAATTGGAAAACATTACAGAAATAAAAAATGAACTAAGTAATTACAGAGGTGGTAACTTCATAATTGGGATGTAAGACCATAATAAAAATGACAACAGTACTGAAATTTACTTACAGATTCAATGTCATACCAATCAAACTTGCAAAGGTTTACTTACATTGTAGAACTAGAAAGAATACGAAAATTCATGTGGAGAAACAATGAGTTGAGTTTCTTAGGGGAAATAATGAAAATAAAATAGGAAGAAATACTGTTTAGTAGAGACAGATCTCAATATGCTACAAAACAGCAGCCATTAAAACTATTTGGTACTGGTTAAAAAATAGAGAAGTTGATTAATGGAATAAATTACATACATAGGACTCAGAAGCAATTGAACATAGTAGCATAATGTTCTATAAACAGAAGGACTTCAGCCAGTGAGTTCAGGACTGGAAAAGCTGTAAATATAATTTAATATAAGTATTAAATTTAGACTGGCATCTCACATTAAATATGTGTATGCCTTTACTCAATAAATTCTACTGGCTGCCTATCACCTCCAGGATCAAAAACAAAATCCTCTGTTTGGTGTTCAAAGTCCTTCCAAGGCCTCCCTCCGTACTCCCCACCCTCACCCCATCCCCTTGCTGTTCCACCAACAAGACACTCCATCTCTTGGCTCCAGGCATTTTCTCTGTCTGTACCCCATACCTAGAATGCTTCCCTCTTCATCTCTGCCTCTTGGCTTCCCTGGATTCTTTCAAGTCCCAGCTAAAACCCCACCCTCTACAGAAAGCTTTTTTCATTTATCCTGTATATAGCTTGACTGTACAATTTGTTTGCTTGTGTCTCCTCCATTAGATTGTGAACTCTTCAAGGCCAGGGGCTGTCTTTTGCCCTTCTTGGTAACCCTAGCACTTAGCATAGCACAAGGCACACAGTAGGTGCGTAATGCTTACTGATTGGCTGACTAACCTTACCTTGATCACTGTGTTCAGTTTTGGGCACTACATTTTAGGGATGTCATTGATAAAATGGAAAGTGACCACAGGAGGGCATCTAGGATGGTGAAGGGACTCAATTTCATAATGGATGGAAGAGGATAACTTGAAGGAACTGGGGATGATCAGCCTGGTAAAGAGAAAATTTAGGGGGTAGAAAAGACAACTGTCTTCAAGTATTTGAAGGCTTGTGAGATGGAAGAATAATCAAGCTTATTTTGTTTTGTACCAGTGGGCAAACTTGGAGCAAAAGGTGTAAGATGAAAAGAGACACATTAAGACTTGTGGAAGGAAAAACAACTTCCATATGATTAGAGCTATCTGAAAGCAGTTTAGTTGTCTCTCATTGGAAGTCTTTAAGTAAAAGATGGAAAATCACTTGGTGGCTAAGGATGCAAAGCAAGGTGCTGATTGGGTAATGTGAGATTCCAGTCTTACACTACAACACCGCTGAGGGAGCACGGCACAGTGGAAACAGCGCTGGATTGGGAATCAGAAGACCTAGCGTCAAACCTTGATTCTGCTACTTACGAGTTGTGTAGCCACGGCCAAATCATTTAACCTGGGTCTCAGTTTGCTAACTTGTAAAATTATGAAGGGTTTTACTGAATGATCTATGAGGTTCATTACAGCTATGATCCCATAAATATTTAGGCCTAAGACATTGATTTTTTGGTGCCAGCTGATTCTGAAATTTTTGAGGACTATTTGAAGCAAAATTTCAGTATGATAAAAGAGTTACTACAGGTCTATACTCATTCTCTATTCTCTATTCCTGAGTGGATTATCTATACTCTGAATCCAGGGTTCTTTTTTTTTTTTTTTTGTTTAGGCAGTTGGGGTTAAGTGACGTGCCCAGGGTCACACAGCTAGTGTCAAGTGTTTGATCTGAGGCTGGATCTGAACTCAGGTCCTCTAGACTTCAGAGCCGGTGCTCTATCCACTGCACCACCTAGCTGCCCCTGAATCCAGGGTTCTTAACTTGAGGTCCATGAATTTGTTTTTAAAAACTAATTTGAGAGGCTGCTAGGTGGCACGTGGATAAAGCACCAGCCCTGGAGTCAGGAGGACCTGAATTCAAATCCAGCCTCAAAGTCCTTCCAAGGACACTTACTAGCTGTGTGACCCTAGGCAAGTCACTGAATCCTAATTGCCTCCCCTCCAATAAAAAAACTAATTTGATAACTATTTTAATATAATTAATTTCCTTTGCAATCCTATATATTTTATTTTATGCATTTGAAAACATTCTTAAAAAGAGTCCAGAGGCTTATCACTATGCTGCTCCATGTCATGAAAAGGCTAAGACCCTCACTCTAAACCGTCTGCAAGAAAAATCTTGCTTTCATATTTGTAGTTATGTTGTTGCTCAGCTTAACTAAGAACTTTGTGAAATTAGCAGGTTTTTTTGTTTATACTCTAATGAAATCAGTGGGAACTAGAATAGCCAAAAAATGGTTCACGCAAATGTCAGAGAAGTAATTTTACAGAGAAGCAAGTCAAGTTTAGGTTGGCATTTAGTGACTCCATGTATGAAGTGACATGCTTCATTTCCAGCACGGATTGAAGAGCTGAGCAAGGGCGACAGAGGATGAAACTGGACAGATTTTGGTTTCTCCCATGTCAGAAATTTACTCTCCAGTTTCTTTCAGTATTTTGAAAGGTTACACATTTTTAGAATATCAAGGATGTCCATATTCAAAGTGGGTATATAAAATACCATATAAAATAATTTTAGTTAATTTTATGAAGTGAATCCTAAAGCACTTCATAAAATTAACTAAAATGATTTTTATATGGTTCATGCCATGACTAGGCACAATCAAAATTTTACTGATTAGGAACTGTATTGGTAGTTTCAGCTTTGTTTTCTCATTTCATGTTAGGACTTCATCATTGACCCAGGTTTTATGATAACCTGGCTATGCTCTGAAACGTAATTATGCAATATCATGTAAAACTTAAGAAGAGTCTGAAATGAGGTTTGTTAATAAAACAAATTCTCGATAGCAACACAAAAAACTGACACATGTCTAATGGGCACTTATGTTTTACTTATTTATAATACTGTTTGGTTCTCTATTTCACCCAAATGCCCTCTTGGCCCCAGGAACAATTAATACTTTTGACAGGTGCAAGGATTCCACTGACCTCTATCTGATGCTTTCTAACAGGAATTTCAACAATTTTCGAAGGATATAACACCTGTGCTTTCAAACTGGATTCTACTCACTGAATGGTCTGGGACTGCATTATGCAGCTGCCTATTACGTGGCACAAATGCAGCTGGCAGCAATCTGTTTCTGGGTTAACACTCATTTGTAGGAGCCTAAGTTACTTTTGTTACAATGAAATTATATGCATTATAATAGAAGCCCTACAGGTGGATCATCAATCAATCAGCAAGCATTTATTAAGCACCTACTATGTGCCAGGCACTGTGCTAGGCACTGGGGAAATAAAGACAACAAAGCAGCCTCTGTCTTCAGAGAGACTGACTCAGAATGGGGAGAAAACATACACAGATGTAGGTATGTATAAGTAAAACAAATAAAACCTGAAACAAGGTAGCCTTGGAGAGAAAGGGACTAACAGTTTCATAGACAATGGCTATATTCCCCTAAAAGTCCTTTGAAGGTGCAGGGTTTTACACATATGAATGACCCTCTGGAAAATTTTCTACTAGTTAAAGTATAGGTCAATCAGTCCTCTAAAACAGCTTTTAATTTCAACTGAAAATAAACCTCACTTAACTCTTTGTCTAGCTACCAAGGCAATTTCTTTGCATGCTAGGGAGAGCATAGCAATCCTTCTAATTAACCTTGAGAAGCAGAAACATAAGGTGCTCTAAAGAAAACTTCATTTTCATATGAAAGACATGTAAGAGATGAGAATTTGGTCTCCCTAGGTCTTCAGCTCAGTTGATGTGGTCACAGGATGTAATCACAGATGATGAGGTGTTAAATCCATTAACACATTAACACCTCATCATCTGTGATTACATCCTGTGACTATATCAACTGAATTGGGTGGGTCAGTGGACCAAATTCCTCCAAACTTCCTTCACAGACATATCACTGAAGGGAATATATCAGGCTAAAAATTTGCTACAAGTTCATTCTTACACACTATAAGCAAAGAAGGTAAATTCCCATTAAAGTGGGTACTACATCTATGATGGAAGACAAATTATACCAGGTCATTCAAGTTTATTAGAAATTAGCTTAATTATAAACTCTTTTTATATATATGTTTTACAAGCTCTGGAACTGGAAAGGATTTAAGCGATGTTTAGTTCAATTATTCTCACTTTATAGACGAGGAAGCTCATAGAGTCAGGTTGTGATTTTTTCCCCCAAGTCACATGAGTTAATTGCTAGTTGGAATTCTGAACCCAGGTCTTTTGACAGCAAAATCTTGTGTTCTTTTTACAATACTAAAATTCATTTCCTCATATTAAGGCTTTTCAATTGGCTGCTAAAACTTAAGTAATTGTCTCCTCTCAAATCAATTGTATTCTGTAAAATGTAGCAAAGTAAAAAGACTTATGCAAGAAACATTTAAGTTCATTATTTTAATGCCTATGCCTTTTTTTATTCTGACATTTCATAAACTTAAAATATATTTTGTCACCACTACTAAATGTGTAAAATAAGTATCTTTTGGGGGGAGGCTTTAATGAAAAAGGACACATATTACATTTCATTTTCTTCAGAGGTTTTTCTTTTAAAAACTATTATGATTCATCATGTTTGGGCAGGAAACTATATAGACAATTTTTACAACTCAAATACTATTCAGCACCACTTTAGCAAACCATAATCAAAATATCTAACTTCCATTCCTATTTCTATGTGCTTTCATTCAGTTTGGAATCAACATTATGATGAATGATGGGATTCTGGGACTAATACCAAAAATAAAGGGTGAGGATTTGTTAGAATGTGGATTGTAAATGGGACAAAAGTTAACATCACTAACAGTAGGGGCTAGGGGAAAAAAAGAACTTCAAATATGCTAGTTTTTTTTGTTGTTATTCTAAACTTGAGAATCATCAACAAACATGAGTATTTCTCTCTCTCTCTCTCTCTCT